>NW_018743994.1:0-34547 GCF_001683475.1 Chenopodium quinoa
TGGATCATATCTTCTCTGAGGACCTTGCCCTTGGAAACCCATTGCATTGGCCTGCTCATTCTGTTCCTCTTGTAATTGAGGACATGCATCAGTGGGATGTCCTGTGGAGGTGCATAAACCACAAGCATTCAGTTGCTGTGGATTCCTTGAGTTCACCATGAACTCACGCATCATAGAAGTCAAATCAGCTACTTGACTCTCTAACTCAGTTGTATTTGAATTTGCTGCATTCACCCGGCGCGTGGGAGTTCTCTGACTGAACTGCCTAGAATTCTCTGCTAGCTCTGCAATCAGCCTAGTTGCATCTCCTGGAGTCTTATTCACTAGCCCTCCACCACTTGCTGCATTCACCATCCTCAAATCATCATCTGTTAGACCTCCATAGAAGTATAGGATGAGGTCTTGATCGGAATACCCATGGTACGGACAACTAGCACACAATCTCTTGAATCTCTCCCAATACTCATACAAGGACTCATCTTCCTTCTGATCCACATTGCTGATAGCTTTCTTAAGGCTTGCAGAAATAGTGGCTGGGTAATACTTCTCTAAGAAACACTTCTTCAAACCTGCCCAATTTGTTATGCTCCCTGGGGAAGATAATAAAACCAATCCTTCGCTGCATCTTTGAGAGAAAAAGGAAATGCTCTCAACTGAATTTGCTCATCAGTCATCCCAATCGGTTTCATGCTAGTACATACCACATGAAATTCTGCCAGATGTTTATTTGGATCTTCACCCTTCATGCCATGGAATGCCGGCAATAGATGAATTAGACCAGATTTGATCTCAACATTAGCACCTTCCTCCAACTGCTGATATGCGATGCACAACGGCTGTTGGTTCAAGTTAGGAGCTGTTAGCTCTCTCAGTGTTCGATTTTCTGCCATCACTTCCTCTTCTTGAATGTTGAAGATGTATGTTGATTCACTGGGGTTTGTTCTTGCCTCTCTTCGCAACCTGGAAATATTTCTTTCAATTTCTGGATCAAACTGCAAAACTTCTTTGTTAGCAGAACGGGTACTTATCATACCCTAGCGAACAAACAAAGAAAAAAAAAATAGCTAAGAACAATCCTAAAATAAATTCTACTAAGATAAACAATTAAACGGTAACGCCTAGTTCCCCGGCAACGGCGCAAAAATTTGGTGTGCCTCAGTCGTATGCAACCAAAAATATCACAACTAAGCTAACTGCAAATAAACGTAGTTAGGGAAGTCGAGTTCGAATCCACAGGGAAAAAGGGACTAATAACTGGAAACCTAAGTGGAAATACTCTAGGACGGTAGTAACCTAAGTAACGAGGGGGGTTTTCACGAGCAATGATGATAAATGAACTAAGTAAGAACAACGAACGTAATGAATAGGTAATCAATGAGAAGAACGGTCTTGGTTATGCGAAATCCACTAATGAACATACAAATTGATCATAGAAGTCTCCTCAATCAAGCTCTATTGAACACCTTGTTGTAGAATTCCTAGATTCTAAATTCTCATAAATAGTTAGAAATAGCAAAGCGCTCCTTTCTAACCCTTTCCAATGCACAATTCAAGACAAGCGCTCTAAATTATCCACAAGAAGAAAATAAACGGAGAAATCAACAAGGATTGAATAAATTAACACAAGCGGTCTAATTTCTTCAATAATATTATTCCCTTTCAAGTTATCAACCAAAAGCATGCATCAATAACCTAAAGTTGCTACTTTGGAAAGATTAATTAGATGCAAGCGAATCCAATAATTCTAACCTAGCAATTGATTAAAGCAAATCATGAAATTAATTCAAGGAACAATATATATTCAATAGATATTAAGAGAAGAAAGATCTCACAATTCGTAGCTAAAAGCTTCAATCTTTAACCAAGAATCGGAAGATTAAGCTTCCATGGATTCTAATTCCAAAACAAAAGAATTCTGAAAATTCCAAGAAAACCCTAGAAAGCTTTTTTTCTCAAAACTTAAATTCTCCTTTTCTTCTTTTTCAAACTTAATTAAAAACTAAGCTATTTTTATATGTTTCTATATTTTAATAACATAACACAATAATAATAATAAAATAATATCCAAAACACGAGCCAAAACAAAGCCAAATTGCTGAAAATTAACCAAAACAGCCCGAATTTCTGCCAGAGCCGCTGCCAGCTGCTCTGGACCCGCTGGCAGCTGCTCTGGCAGCCCCTCACTCTGGTATACCCGCTGCCAGCGGCTCTGGCCAGCTGCCAGCGGTTCCTGCTGTTTTCGCCTTCTTTCCTTGCTTCTTCTTCTTGCTTTGCTTCACCTTTTCCTCAAGCTTTCTTCCTTGCTCTTCCATGCTCCATCACAACTCTCAAATCACGAGCCAAGGTCCATCCTTCTTACATAACTCTTCATTGGTTCCCGACTCACTCACTCACTTATACTCATAAATCCCGCCTTTTGCACATAAGTGAGATCACAGCCAAAAACTCACAAAAGCTAACAAAAGTACATATAAAGCATCAAAACACACCCTAAAATGCTTCTCTCAACCCATGATAAGAAGGCTTATCAGCTATTTCAATCAAATGAAAGTCAAATACATTCTACAAAGCTAATTGAATCAAATGAAAGTCAAACACATTCAAACAAAGCTATTTGAATCAAATGAGAGTCAAATAAATTTAAACAAAGCTAATTAAATCAAATAAAAGTAAAATACATTCTACAAAGCTAATTCAATCAAATGAAAGTCAAACACATTCAAACAAAGCCTTTTAAATCAAATGAAAGTCAAACACATTCAAAAAAAGCTTTTTAATTTAAATGAACGTCAAACACATTTCAACAAAGCTATATAAATCAAATGAAAGTGAAATGCATTCTATAAAGAAAATTGAATTAAATGAAATTCAAACACATTCAAACAAAGCTATTTAAATCAAATGACAGTAAAATACATTCTACAAAGCTAATTGAATCAAATGAAAGTCAAACACATTCAAACAAAGCTATTTGAATCAAATGAAAGTCAAATACATTCTACAAAGCTAATTGAATCATATGAAAGTCAAAGACATTCAAACAAAGCTAATTGAATCAAATGAAAGTCAAATACATTCAAACAAAGCTAATTGAATCAAATGAAAGTCAAACACATTCAAACAAAGCTATTTTAATTAAATGAATGTCAAATACATTCTACAAAGCTAATTGAATCAAATGAAAGTCAAACACATTCAAACAAAGCTATTTGAAGAAAATGAAAGTCAAATACATTCTACAAAGCAAATTGAAACAAATGAAAGTCAAACATAGTCCAAACAAAGTTATTTGACTCAAATGAAAGTCAAATACATTCTACAAAGCTAATTGAATCAAATGAAAGTCAAACACATTCAAACAAAGCTATTTGAATCAAATGAAAGTCAAATACGTTCTACAAAGCTAATTGTATCATATGAAAGTCAAACGCAATCAAATAAAGCTATTTGAGTCAAATGAAAGTCAAACACATTTCAAACAAAGTTGTTTAAATTAAAATAAAGTGAAATGTATTCTAACAAAGCTAATTGAATCGAATGAAAAGTAAAACGCATTCAAACAAAGCTATTTGAATCAAATGAGAGTCAAATACATTCTACAAAAGCTAATTGCATCAAATGAAAGTCAAACATATTCAAACAAAGCTAATTGAATCAAATGAGAGTCAAATACTTTCAACAAAGCTAATTGAATCAAATGAAAGTCAAACACATTCAAACTAAGCTAATTGAATCAAATGAAAGTCAAGCACATTCAAACAAAGCAATTTTAATCAAATGAAAGTCAAATACATTCTACAAAGCTAATTGAATTAAATGAAAGTAAAACACATTCAAACAAAGCTATATGAATCAAATGAAAGTCAAACACATTCAAACAATCCTATTTGAATCAAATGAGAGTCAAATACATTAAAACAAAGCTAATTAAATCAAATAAAAGTCTAATACATTCTACAAAGCTAATTGAATTAAATTAAAGTCAAACACATTCAAACAAAGCTAATTGAATCAAATGAAAGTCAAACACATTCAAACAAAGATTTTGAATCAAATGAAAGTGAAATACATTCTATAAAGCTAATTGAATCAAATGAAAGTCAAACACATTCAAATAAAGCTATTTGAATCAAATGAAAGTCAAATACATTCTACAAAGCTAATTGAATCAAATGAAAGTCAAACACATTCAAACAAAGCTATTTGAATCAAAGGAGAGTCAAATAAATTCAAACAAAGCTAATTAAATCAAATAAAAGTAAAATACATTCTACAAAGCTAATTGAATCAAATGAAAGTCAAACACATTCAAACAAAGCCTTTTAAATCAAATGAAAGTCAAACACATTCAAAATAGCTTTTTAATTTAAATGAAAGTCAAACACATTCAAACAAAGCTATATAAATCAAATGAAAAGTGAAATGCATTCTACAAAGCAAATTGATCTAAATGAAATTCAAACACATTCAAACAAAGCTATTTGAATCAAATGACAGTTAAACACATTCTACAAAGCTAATTGAATCAATTGAAAGTCAAACACATTCAAACAAAGCTATTTGAATCAAATGAAAGTCAAAATACATTCTACAAAGCTAATTAAATCAAATAAAAGTAAAATACATTCTACAAAGCTAATTCAATCAAATGAAAGTCAAACACATTCAAACAAAGCCTTTTAAATCAAATGAAAGTCAAACACATTCAAAAAAAGCTTTTTAATTTAAATGAACGTCAAACACATTTCAACAAAGCTATATAAATCAAATGAAAGTGAAATGCATTCTATAAAGAAAATTGAATTAAATGAAATTCAAACACATTCAAACAAAGCTATTTAAATCAAATGACAGTAAAATACATTCTACAAAGCTAATTGAATCAAATGAAAGTCAAACACATTCAAACAAAGCTATTTGAATCAAATGAAAGTCAAATACATTCTACAAAGCTAATTGAATCATATGAAAGTCAAAGACATTCAAACAAAGCTAATTGAATCAAATGAAAGTCAAATACATTCAAACAAAGCTAATTGAATCAAATGAAAGTCAAACACATTCAAACAAAGCTATTTTAATTAAATGAATGTCAAATACATTCTACAAAGCTAATTGAATCAAATGAAAGTCAAACACATTCAAACAAAGCTAATTAAATCAAATAAAAGTCAAATACATTCTACAACGCTAATTGAATCATATAAAATTCAAATACATTCAAATAAAGCTAATTGAATCAAAATGGAAGTCAAGTACATTCTACAAAGCTAATGGAATTAAATTAAACTCAAACACATTCAAAACAAGCTAATTGAATTTAACCAAAGTCAAACACATTCAAATAAAGCTTTCGAATCAAGTGAAAGTCAAATACATTATACAAAGCTAATTGAAACAAATAAAAGTCAAACACATTCAAACAAAGCTATTTGAATCAAATGAAAGTCAAATACATTCTACAAAGCTAATTGAATCAAATGAAAGTCAAACACATTCAAACAAAGCCTTTTAAATCAAATGAAAGTCAAACACATTCAAAAAAAGCTTTTTAATTTAAATGAAAGTCAAACACATTCAAACAAAGCTATATAAATCAAATGAAAGTAAAATGCATTCTACAAAGCAAATTGATCTAAATGAAATTCAAACACATTCAAATAAAGCTATTTGAATCAAATGACAGTCAAACACATTATACAAAGCTAATTGAATCAATTGAAAGTCAAACACATTCAAACAAAGCTATTTGAATCAAATGAAAGTCAAATACATTCTACAAAGCTAATTGAATCAAATGAAAGTCAAACACAGTCAAACAAAGCTAATTGAATCAAATGAAAGTCAAAGACATTCAAACAAAGCTAATTGAATCAAATGAAAGTCAAACACATTCAAACAAAGCTATTTTAATTAAATGAATGTCAAATACATTCTACAAAGCTAATTGAATCAACTGAAAGTCAAACAAATTCAAACAAAAGCTATTTAAAGAAAATGAAAGTCAAATACATTCTACAATGCAAATTGAAACAAACGAAAGTCAAACAAAGTCAAACAAAGTTATTTGACTCAAATGAAAGTCAAATACATTCTACAAAGCTAATTGAATCAAATGAAAGTCAAAAAACATTCAAACAAAGCTATTTGAATCAAATGAAAGTCAAACACATTCAAAGAAAGATTTTGAATCAAATGAAAGTCAAATACATTCTACAAAGTTAATTGAATCAAATGAAAGTCAAACACATTCAAATAAAGCTATTTGAATCAAATGAAAGTGAAATACGTTCTACAAAGCTAATTGTATCAAATGAAAGTCAAACGCAATGAAATAAAGCTATTTGAGTCAAATGAAAGTCAAACACATTCAAACAAAGTTGTTTAAATTAAATGAAAGTGAAATGTATTCTTCAAAGCTAATTGAATCAAATGAAAGTTAAACGCATTCAAACAAAGCTATTTGAATCAAATGAAAGTCAAACACATTCTAAAAAGCTAATTGAATCAAATGAAAGTCAAATACATTCAACCAAGCTAATTGAATGAAATGAAAGTCAAACACATTCAAACAAAGCTAATTGAATCAAATGAAAGTCAAGCACATTCAAACAAAGCTATTTTAATCGAATGAAAGTCAATTACATTCTACAAAGCTAATTGAATCAAATGAAAGTCAAACTCATTCAAACAAAGCTATTTGAATCAAATGAAAGTCAAACACATTCAAACAAAGCTATTTGAATCAAATGAGAGTCAAATACATTAAAACAAAGCTAATTAAATCAAATAAAAGTCTAATACATTCTACAAAGCTAATTGAATTAAATTAAAGTCAAACACATTCAAACAAAGCTAATTGAATCAAATAAAAGTCAAACACATTCAAACAAAGATTTCGAATCAAATGAAAGTTAAATACATTCTACAAAGCTAATTGAATCAAATAAAAGTCAAACACATTCAAATAAAGCTATTTCAATCAAATGAAAGTCAAATACATTCTACAAAGCTAATTGAATCAAATGAAAGTCAAACACATTCAAACAAAGCTATTTGAATCAAATGAGAGTCAAATAAATTTAAACAAAGCTAATTAAATCAAATAAAAGTAAAATACATTCTACAAAGCTAATTCAATCAAATGAAAGTCAAACACATTCAAACAAAGCCTTTTAAATCAAATGAAAGTCAAACACATTCAAAAAAAGCTTTTTAATTTAAATGAACGTCAAACACATTTCAACAAAGCTATATAAATCAAATGAAAGTGAAATGCATTCTATAAAGAAAATTGAATTAAATGAAATTCAAACACATTCAAACAAAGCTATTTAAATCAAATGACAGTAAAATACATTCTACAAAGCTAATTGAATCAAATGAAAGTCAAACACATTCAAACAAAGCTATTTGAATCAAATGAAAGTCAAATACATTCTACAAAGCTAATTGAATCATATGAAAGTCAAAGACATTCAAACAAAGCTAATTGAATCAAATGAAAGTCAAATACATTCAAACAAAGCTAATTGAATCAAATGAAAGTCAAACACATTCAAACAAAGCTATTTTAATTAAATGAATGTCAAATACATTCTACAAAGCTAATTGAATCAAATGAAAGTCAAACACATTCAAACAAAGCTATTTGAAGAAAATGAAAGTCAAATACATTCTACAAAGCAAATTGAAACAAATGAAAGTCAAACATAGTTTAACAAAGTTATTTGACTCAAATGAAAGTCAAATACATTCTACAAAGCTAATTGAATCAAATGAAAGTCAAACACATTCAAACAAAGCTATTTGAATCAAATGAAAGTCAAATACGTTCTACAAAGCTAATTGTATCATATGAAAGTCAAACGCAATCAAATAAAGCTATTTGAGTCAAATGAAAGTCAAACACATTCAAACAAAGTTGTTTAAATTAAAATAAAGTGAAATGTATTCTACAAAGCTAATTGAATCGAATGAAAGTAAAACGCATTCAAACAAAGCTATTTGAATCAAATGAGAGTCAAATACATTCTACAAAGCTAATTGCATCAAATGAAAGTCAAACATATTCAAACAAAGCTAATTGAATCAAATGAGAGTCAAATACTTTCAACAAAGCTAATTGAATCAAATGAAAGTCAAACACATTCAAACTAAGCTAATTGAATCAAATGAAAGTCAAGCACATTCAAACAAAGCAATTTTAATCTAATGAAAGTCAAATACATTCTACAAAGCTAATTGAATTAAATGAAAGTAAAACACATTCAAACAAAGCTATATGAATCAAATGAAAGTCAAACACATTCAAACAATCCTATTTGAATCAAATGAGAGTCAAATACATTAAAACAAAGCTAATTAAATCAAATAAAAGTCTAATACATTCTACAAAGCTAATTGAATTAAATTAAAGTCAAACACATTCAAACAAAGCTAATTGAATCAAATGAAAGTCAAACACATTCAAACAAAGATTTTGAATCAAATGAAAGTGAAATACATTCTATAAAGCTAATTGAATCAAATGAAAGTCAAACACATTCAAATAAAGCTATTTGAATCAAATGAAAGTCAAATACATTCTACAAAGCTAATTGAATCAAATGAAAGTCAAACACATTCAAACAAAGCTATTTGAATCAAAGGAGAGTCAAATAAATTCAAACAAAGCTAATTAAATCAAATAAAAGTAAAATACATTCTACAAAGCTAATTGAATCAAATGAAAGTCAAACACATTCAAACAAAGCCTTTTAAATCAAATGAAAGTCAAACACATTCAAAATAGCTTTTTAATTTAAATGAAAGTCAAACACATTCAAAACAAAGCTATATAAATCAAATGAAAGTGAAATGCATTCTACAAAGCAAATTGATCTAAATGAAATTCAAAACACATTCAAACAAAGCTATTTGAATCAAATGACAGTTAAACACATTCTACAAAGCTAATTGAATCAATTGAAAGTCAAACACATTCAAACAAAGCTATTTGAATCAAATGAAAGTCAAATACATTCTACAAAGCTAATTGAATCAAATGAAAGTCAAACACTTTCAAACAAAGCTAATTGAATCAAATGAAAGTCAAACACATTCAAACAAAGCTATTTTAATAAAATGAATGTCAAATACATTCTGCAAAGCTAATTGAAACAAATGAAAGTCAAACACATTCAAACAAAGCTATTTGAATCAAATGAAATTCAAATACATTCAACTAAGCTAATTGAATCAAATGAAAGTAAAACACATTCAAACAAGCTATTTGAATCAAATGACAGTCAAATACATTCTACAAAGCTAATTGTATCAAATGAAAGTCAAACACATTTAAACAAAGCTATTTCAATCAAATGAAAGTGAAATGCATTCTACAAAGCTAATTTAATCAAATGAAAGTGAAACACATTTAAACAAAGCTAATTGAATCAAATGAAAGTCAAACACATTCAAATAAAGCTAATTGTATCAAATGAAAGTCAAACACAATCAAATAAAGCTATTTGAGTCAAATGAAAGTCAAACACATTCAAACAAAGTTGTTTAAATTAAATGAAAGTGAAATGTATTCTTCAAAGCTAATTGAATCAATTGAAAGTTAAACGCATTCAAACAAAGCTATTTGAATCAAATGAAAGTCAAACACATTCAAACAAAGCTAATTGAATCAAATGAAAGTCAAATACATTCAACAAAGCTAATTGAATCAAATGAAAGTCAAACACATTCAAACAAAGCTATTTGAATCAAATGAAAGTCAAACACATTCAAACAAAGCTATTTAAATCAAATGAGAGTCAAATACATTAAAACAAAGCTAATTAAATCAAATAAATGTCTAATACATTCTACAAAGCTAATTGAACTAAATTAAAGTCAAACACATTCAAACAAAGCTAATTGAATCAAATGAAAGTCAAACACATTCAAACAAAGATTTCGTATCAAATGAAAGTCAAATATATTCTACAAAGCTAATTGAATCAAATGAAAGTCAAACACATTCAAATAAAGCTATTTCAATCAAATGAAAGTCAAATACATTCTACAAAGCTAATTGAATCAAATGAAAGTCAAACACATTCAAACAAAGCTATTTGAATCAAATGAGAGTCAAATAAATTTAAACAAAGCTAATTAAATCAAATAAAAGTAAAATACATTCTACAAAGCTAATTGAATCAAATGAAAGTCAAACACATTCAAACAAAGCCTTTTAAATCAAATGAAAGTCAAACACATTCAAAAAAAAGCATTTTAATTTAAATGAAAGTCAAACACATTCAAACAAAGCTATATAAATCAAATGAAAGTGAAATGCATTCTACAAAGCTAATTGAATCAAATGAAAGTCAAACACATTCAAACAAGGCTATTAGAATCAAATGAAAGTCAAATACATTCTACAAAGCTAATTGAATCAAATGAAAGTCAAAGACATTCAAACAAAGCTAATTGAATCAAATGAAAGTCAAAGACATTCAAACAAAGCTAATTGAATCAAATGAAAGTCAAACACATTCAAACAAAGCTATTTTAATTAAATGAATGTCAAATACATTCTACAAAGCTAATTGAATCAAATGAAAGTCAAACACATTCAAACAAAGCTAATTAAATCAAATAAAAGTCAAATACATTCTACAAAGCTAATTGAATCAAATGAAAGTCAAACACATTCAAACAAAGCTAATTAAATCAAATAAAAGTCAAATACATTCAAACAAAGTTGTTTAAATTAAATGAAAGTGAAATGTATTCTTCAAAGCTAATTGAATCAAATGAAAGTTAAACGCATTCAAACAAAGCTATTTGAATCAAATGAAAGTCAAACACATTCAAACAAAGCTAATTGAATCAAATGAAAGTCAAATACATTCAACAAAACTAATTGAATCAAATGAAAGTCAAACACATTCAAACAAAGCTAATTGAATCAAATGAAAGTCAAGCATATTCAAACAAAGCTATTTTAATCGAATGAAAGTCAATTACATTCTACAAAGCTAATTGAATCAAATGAAAGTCAAACACATTCAAACAAAGCTATTTGAATCAAATGAAAGTCAAACAGATTCAAACAAAGCTATTTGAATCAAATGAGAGTCAAATACATTAAAACAAAGCTAATTAAATCAAATAAATGTCTAATACATTCAACAAAGCTAATTGAATCAAATGAAAGTCAAACACATTCAAACAAAGATTTCGAATCAAATGAAAGTCAAATACATTCTACAAAGCTAATTGAATCAAATGAAAGTCAAACACATTCAAACAAAGCTATTTCAATCAAATGAAAGTCAAATACATTCTACAAAGCTAATTGAATCAAATGAAAGTCAAACACATTCATACAAAGCTATTTGAATCAAATGAGAGTCAAATAAATTTAAACAAAGCTAATTAAATCAAATAAAAGTAAAATACATTCTACAAAGCTAATTCAATCAAATGAAAGTCAAACACATTCAAACAAAGCCTTTTAAATTAAATGAAAGTCAAACATATTCAAATAAAGCTTTTTAATTTAAATGAAAGTAAAAAACATTCAAACAAAGCTATATAAATCAAATGAAAGTGAAATGCATTCTACAAAGCAAATAGATCTAAATTAAATTCAAACACATTCAAACAAAGCTATTTGAATCAAATGACAGTTAAACACATTCTACAAAGCTAATTGAATCAATTGAAAGTCAAACACATTCAAACAA
The DNA here is from genome assembly GCF_001683475.1 of Chenopodium quinoa. Taxonomy (NCBI): domain Eukaryota; kingdom Viridiplantae; phylum Streptophyta; class Magnoliopsida; order Caryophyllales; family Amaranthaceae; genus Chenopodium; species Chenopodium quinoa. The sequence goes on from NW_018743994.1 coordinate 11,727, forward strand.
AGCTATTTGAATCAAATGAAAGTCAAATACATTCTACAAAGCTAATTGAATCAAATGAAAGTCAAACACTTTCAAACAAAGCTAATTGAATCAAATGAAAGTCAAACACATTCAAACAAAGCTATTTTAATAAAATGAATGTCAAATACATTCTGCAAAGCTAATTGAAACAAATGAAAGTCAAACACATTCAAACAAAGCTATTTAAATCAAATGAAATTCAAATACATTCAACTAAGCTAATTGAATCAAATGAAAGTAAAACACATTCAAACAAGCTATTTGAATCAAATGACAGTCAAATACATTCTACAAAGCTAATTGTATCAAATGAAAGTCAAACACATTCAAACAAAGCTATTTCAATCAAATGAAAGTGAAATGCATTCTACAAAGCTAATTTAATCAAATGAAAGTGAAACACATTTAAACAAAGCTAATTGAATCAAATGAAAGTCAAACACATTCAAATAAAGCTAATTGTATCAAATGAAAGTCAAACGCAATCAAATAAAGCTATTTGAGTCAAATGAAAGTCAAACACATTCAAACAAAGTTGTTTAAATTAAATGAAAGTGAAATGTATTCTTCAAAGCTAATTGAATCTATTGAAAGTTAAACGCATTCAAACAAAGCTATTTGAATCAAATGAAAGTCAAACACATTCAAACAAAGCTAATTGAATCAAATGAAAGTCAAATACATTCAACAAAGCTAATTGAATTAAATGAAAGTCAAACCCATTCAAACAAAGCTATTTGAATCAAATGAAAGTCAAACACATTCAAACAAAGCTATTTAAATCAAATGAGAGTCAAATACATTAAAACAAAGCTAATTAAATCAAATAAATGTCGAATACATTCTACAAAGCTAATTGAACTAAATTAAAGTCAAACACATTCAAACAAAGCTAATTGAATCAAATGAAAGTCAAACACATTCAAACAAAGATTTCGTATCAAATGAAAGTCAAATACATTCTACAAAGCTAATTGAATCAAATGAAAGTCAAACACATTCAAATAAAGCTATTTCAATCAAATGAAAGTCAAATACATTCTACAAAGCTAATTGAATCAAATGAAAGTCAAACACATTCAAACAAAGCTATTTGAATCAAATGAGAGTCAAATAAATTTAAACAAAGCTAATTAAATCAAATAAAAGTAAAATACATTCTACAAAGCTAATTGAATCAAATGAAAGTCAAACACATTCAAACAAAGCCTTTTAAATCAAATGAAAGTCAAACACATTCAAAAAAAGCATTTTAATTTAAATGAAAGTCAAACACATTCAAACAAAGCTATATAAATCAAATGAAAGTGAAATGCATTCTACAAAGCTAATTGAATCAAATGAAAGTCAAACACATTCAAACAAGGCTATTTGAATCAAATGAAAGTCAAATACATTCTACAAAGCTAATTGAATCAAATGAAAGTCAAAGACATTCAAACAAAGCTAATTGAATCAAATGAAAGTCAAAGACATTCAAACAAAGCTAATTGAATCAAATGAAATTCAAACACATTCAAACAAAGCTATTTTAATTAAATGAATGTCAAATACATTCTACAAAGCTAATTGAATCAAATGAAAGTCAAACACATTCAAACAAAGCTAATTAAATCAAATAAAAGTCAAATACATTCTACAAAGCTAATTGAATCAAATGAAAGTCAAACACATTCAAACAAAGCTAATTAAATCAAATAAAAGTCAAATACATTCAAACAAAGTTGTTTAAATTAAATGAAAGTGAAATGTATTCTTCAAAGCTAATTGAATCAAATGAAAGTTAAACGCATTCAAACAAAGCTATTTGAATCAAATGAAAGTCAAACACATTCAAACAAAGCTAATTGAATCAAATGAAAGTCAAATACATTCAACAAAACTAATTGAATCAAATGAAAGTCAAACACATTCAAACAAAGCTAATTGAATCAAATGAAAGTCAAGCATATTCAAACAAAGCTATTTTAATCGAATGAAAGTCAATTACATTCTACAAAGCTAATTGAATCAAATGAAAGTCAAACACATTCAAACAAAGCTATTTGAATCAAATGAAAGTCAAACAGATTCAAACAAAGCTATTTGAATCAAATGAGAGTCAAATACATTAAAACAAAGCTAATTAAATCAAATAAATGTCTAATACATTCAACAAAGCTAATTGAATCAAATGAAAGTCAAACACATTCAAACAAAGATTTCGAATCAAATGAAAGTCAAATACATTCTACAAAGCTAATTGAATCAAATGAAAGTCAAACACATTCAAACAAAGCTATTTCAATCAAATGAAAGTCAAATACATTCTACAAAGCTAATTGAATCGAATGAAAGTCAAACACATTCAAACAAAGCTATTTGAATCAAATGAGAGTCAAATAAATTTAAACAAAGCTAATTAAATCAAATAAAAGTAAAATACATTCTACAAAGCTAATTGAATCAAATGAAAGTCAAACACATTCAAACAAAGCCTTTTAAATTAAATGAAAGTCAAACATATTCAAAAAAAGCTTTTTAATTTAAATTAAAGTAAAAAACATTCAAACAAAGCTATATAAATCAAATGAAAGTGAAATGCATTCTATAAAGAAAATTGAATTAAATGAAAATCAAACACATTCAAACAAAGCTATTTAAATCAAATGACAGTAAAATACATTCTACAAAGCTAGTTGAATCAAATGAAAGTCAATCACATTCAAACAAAGCTATTTGAATCAAATGAAAGTCAAATACATTCTACAAAGCTAATTGAATCAAATGAAAGTCAAAGACATTCAAACAAAGCTAATTGAATCAAATGAAAGTCAAAGACATTCAAACAAAGCTAATTGAATCAAATGAAAGTCAAACACATTCAAACAAAGCTATTTTAATTAAATGAATGTCAAATACATTCTACAAAGCTAATTGAATTAAATGAAAGTCAAACACATTCAAACAAAGCTATTTGAAGAAAATGAAAGTCAAATACATTCTACAAAGCAAATTGAAACAAATGAAAGTCAAACACAGTCAAACAAAGTTATTTGACTCAAATGAAAGTCAAATACATTCTACAAAGCTAATTGAATCAAATGAAAGTCAAACACATTCAAACAAAGCTATTTGAATCAAATGAAAGTCAAATACGTTCTACAAAGCTAATTGTATCATATGAAAGTCAAACGCAATCAAATAAAGCTATTTGAGTCAAATGAAAGTCAAACAAATTCAAACAAAGTTGTTTAAATTAAATTAAAGTGAAATGTATTCTACAAAGCTAATTGAATCAAATGAAAGTAAAACGCATTCAAACAAAGCTATTTGAATCAAATGAGAGCCAAATACATTCTACAAAGCTAATTGAATCAAATGAAAGTCAAACATATTCAAACAAAGCTAATTGAATCAAATGAGAGTCAAATACATTCAACAAAGCTAATTGAATCAAATGAAAGTCAAACACATTCAAACTAAGCTAATTGAATCAAATGATAGTCAAGCACATTCAAACAAAGCTATTTTAATCAAATGAGAGTCAAATAAATTTAAACAAAGCTAATTAAATCAAATAAAAGTAAAATACATTCTACAAAGCTAATTAAATCAAATGAAAGTCAAACACATTCAAACAAAGCCTTTTAAATCAAATGAAAGTCAAACACATTGAAAAAAAGCTTTTTAATTTAAATGAAAGTCAAACACATTCAAACAAAGCTGTATAAATCAAATGAAAGTGAAATGCATTCTATAAAGCAAATTGAATTAAATGAAATTCAAACACATTCAAACAAAGCTATTTAAATCAAATGACAGTAAAATACATTCTACAAAGCTAGTTGAATCAAATGAAAGTCAAACACATTCAAACAAAGCTAATTGAATCAAATGAAAGTCAAACACATTCAAACAAAGCTATTTTAATTAAATGAATGTCAAATACATTCTACAAAGCTAATTGAATCAAATGAAAGTCAAACACATTCAAACAAAGCTATTTGAAGAAAATGAAAGTCAAATACATTCTACAAAGCAAATTGAAACAAATGAAAGTCAAACACAGTCAAACAAAGTTATTTGACTCAAATGAAAGTCAAATACATTTTACAAAGCTAATTGAATCAAATGAAAGTCAAACGCAATCAAATAAAGCTATTTGAGTCAAATGAAAGTCAAACACATTCAAACAAAGTTGTTTAAATTAAATTAAAGTGAAATGTATTCTACAAAGATAATTGAATCAAATGAAAGTAAAACGCATTCAAACAAAGCTATTTGAATCAAATGAGAGTCAAATAAATTTAAACAAAGCTAATTAAATCAAATAAAAGTAAAATACATTCTACAAAGCTAATTGAATAAAATGAAAGTCAAACACATTCAAACAAAGCCTTTTAAATCAAATGAAAGTCAAACACATTCAAAAAAAGCATTTTAATTTAAATGAAAGTCAAACACATTCAAACAAAGCTATATAAATCAAATGAAAGTGAAATGCATTCTACAAAGCTAATTGAATCAAATGAAAGTCAAACACATTCAAACAAAGCTATTTGAATCAAATGAAAGTCAAATACATTCTACAAAGCTAATTGCATCAAATGAAAGTCAAAGACATTCAAACAAAGCTAATTGAATCAAGTGAAAGTCAAAGACATTCAAACAAAGCTAATTGAATCAAATGAAAGTCAAACACATTCAAACAAAGCTATTTTAATTAAATGAATGTCAAATACATTCTACAAAGCTAATTGAATCAAATGAAAGTCAAACACATTCAAACAAAGCTATTTGAAGAAAATGAAAGTCAAATACATTCTACAAAGCAAATTGAAACAAATGAAAGTCAAACACAGTCAAACAAAGTTATTTGACTCAAATGAAAGTCAAATACATTCTACAAAGCTAATTGAATCAAATGAAAGTCAAACACATTCAAACAAAGATATTTGAATCAAATGAAAGTCAAATACGTTCTACAAAGCTAATTGTATCATATGAAAGTCAAACGCAATCAAATAAAGCTATTTGAGTCAAATGAAAGTCAAACACATTCAAACAAAGTTGTTTAAATTAAATTAAAGTGAAATGTATTCTACAAAGATAATTGAATCAAATGAAAGTAAAACGCATTCAAACAAAGCTATTTGAATCAAATGAGAGTCAAATAAATTTAAACAAAGCTAATTAAATCAAATAAAAGTAAAATACATTCTACCAAGCTAATTGAATCAAATGAAAGTCAAACACATTCAAACAAAGCCTTTTAAATCAAATGAAAGTCAAACACATTCAAAAAAAGCATTTTAATTTAAATGAAAGTCAAACACATTCAAACAAAGCTATATAAATCAAATGAAAGTGAAATGCATTCTACAAAGCTAATTGAATCAAATGAAAGTCAAACACATTCAAACAAAGCTATTTGAATCAAATGAAAGTCAAATACATTCTACAAAGCTAATTGAATCAAATGAAAGTCAAAGACATTCAAACAAAGCTAATTGAATCAAATGAAAGTCAAAGACATTCAAACAAAGCTAATTGAATCAAATGAAAGTCAAACACATTCAAACAAAGCTATTTTAATTAAATGAATGTCAAATACATTCTACAAAGCTAATTGAATCAAATGAAAGTCAAACACATTCAAACAAAGCTAATTAAATCAAATAAAAGTCAAATACATTCTACAAAGCTAATTGAATCAAATGAAAGTCAAACACATTCAAACAAAGCTAATTAAATCAAATAAAAGTCAAATACATTCAAACAAAGTTGTTTAAATTAAATGAAAGTGAAATGTATTCTACAAAGCTAATTGAATCAAATGAAAGTTAAACGCATTCAAACAAAGCTATTTGAATCAAATGAAAGTCAAACACATTCAAACAAAGCTAATTGAATCAAATGTAAGTCAAATACATTCAACAAAGCTAATTGAATCAAATGAAAGTCAAACACAATCAAACAAAGCTAATTGAATCAAATGAAAGTCAAGCATATTCAAACAAAGCTATTTTAATCGAATGAAAGTCAATTACATTCTACAAAGCTAATTGAATCAAATGAAAGTCAAACACATTCAAACAAAGCTATTTGAATCAAATGAAAGTCAAACAGATTCAAACAAAGCTATTTGAATCAAATGAGAGTCAAATACATTACAACAAAGCTAATTAAATCAAATAAATGTCTAATACATTCTACAAAGCTAATTGAATTAAATTAAAGTCAAACACATTCAAACAAAGCTAATTGAATCAAATGAAAGTCAAACACATTCAAACACAGATTTCGAATCAAATGAAAGTCAAATACATTCTACAAAGCTAATTGAATCAAATGAAAGTCAAACACATTCAAATAAAGCTATTTCAATCAAATGAAAGTCAAATACATTCTACAAAGCTAATTGAATCAAATGAAAGTCAAACACATTCAAACAAAGCTATTTCAATCAAATGAAAGTCAAATACATTCTACAAAGCTAATTGAATCAAATGAAAGTCAAACACATTCAAACAAAGCTATTTGAATCAAATGAGAGTCAAATAAATTTAAACAAAGCTAATTAAATCAAATAAAAGTAAAATACATTCTACAAAGCTAATTGAATCAAATGAAAGTCAAACACATTCAAACAAAGCCTTTTAAATTAAATGAAAGTCAAACATATTCAAATAAAGCTTTTTAATTTAAATGAAAGTAAAAAACATTCAAACAAAGCTATATAAATCAAATGAAAGTGAAATGCATTCTACAAAGCAAATTGATCTAAATTAAATTCAAACACATTCAAACAAAGCTATTTGAATCAAATGACAGTTAAACACATTCTACAAAGCTAATTGAATCAATTGAAAGTCAAACACATTCAAACAAAGCTATTTGAATCAAATGAAAGTCAAATACATTCTACAAAGCTAATTGAATCAAATGAAAGTCAAACACTTTAAAACAAAGCTAATTGAATCAAATGAAAGTCAAACACATTCAAACAAAGCTATTTTAATAAAATGAATGTCAAATACATTCTGCAAAGCTAATTGAAACAAATGAAAGTCAAACACATTCAAACAAAGCTATTTGAATCAAATGAAATTTAAATACATTCAACTAAGCTAATTGAATCAAATGAAAGTAAAACACATTCAAACAAGCTATTTGAATCAAATGACAGTCAAATACATTCTACAAAGCTAATTGTATCAAATGAAAGTCAAACACATTCAAACAAAGCTATTTCAATCAAATGAAAGTGAAATGCATTCTACAAAGCTAATTTAATCAAATGAAAGTGAAACACATTTAAACAAAGCTAATTGAATCAAATGAAAGTCAAACACATTCAAATAAAGCTAATTGTATCAAATGAAAGTCAAACGCAATCAAATAAAGCTATTTGAGTCAAATGAAAGTCAAACACATTCAAACAAAGTTGTTTAAATTAAATGAAAGTGAAATGTATTCTTCAAAGCTAATTGAATCAATTGAAAGTTAAACGCATTCAAACAAAGCTATTTGAATCAAATGAAAGTCAAACACATTCAAACAAAGCTAATTGAATCAAATGAAAGTCAAATACATTCAACAAAGCTAATTGAATCAAATGAAAGTCAAACACATTCAAACAAAGCTATTTGAATCAAATGAAAGTCAAACACATTCAAACAAAGCTATTTAAATCAAATGAGAGTCAAATACATTAAAACAAAGCTAATTAAATCAAATAAATGTCGAATACATTCTACAAAGCTAATTGAACAAAATTAAAGTCAAACACATTCAAACAAAGCTAATTGAATCAAATGAAAGTCAAACACATTCAAACAAAGATTTCGTATCAAATGAAAGTCAAATACATTCTACAAAGCTAATTGAATCAAATGAAAGTCAAACACATTCAAATAAAGCTATTTCAATCAAATGAAAGTCAAATACATTCTACAAAGCTAATTGAATCAAATGAAAGTCAAACACATTCAAACAAAGCTATTTGAATCAAATGAGAGTCAAATAAATTTAAACAAAGCTAATTAAATCAAATAAAAGTAAAATACATTCTACAAAGCTAATTGAATCAAATGAAAGTCAAACACATTCAAACAAAGCCTTTTAAATCAAATGAAAGTCAAACACATTCAAAAAAAGCATTTTAATTTAAATGAAAGTCAAACACATTCAAACAAAGCTATATAAATCAAATGAAAGTGAAATGCATTCTACAAAGCTAATTGAATCAAATGAAAGTCAAACACATTCAAACAAGGCTATTTGAATCAAATGAAAGTCAAATACATTCTACAAAGCTAATTGAATCAAATGAAAGTCAAAGACTTTCAAACAAAGCTAATTGAATCAAATGAAAGTCAAAGACATTCAAACAAAGCTAATTGAATCAAATGAAAGTCAAACACATTCAAACAAAGCTATTTTAATTAAATGAATGTCAAATACATTCTACAAAGCTAATTGAATCAAATGAAAGTCAAACACATTCAAACAAAGCTAATTAAATCAAATAAAAGTCAAATACATTCTACAAAGCTAATTGAATCAAATGAAAGTCAAACACATTCAAACAAAGCTAATTAAATCAAATAAAAGTCAAATACATTCAAACAAAGTTGTTTAAATTAAATGAAAGTGAAATGTATTCTTCAAAGCTAATTGAATCAAATGAAAGTTAAACGCATTCAAACAAAGCTATTTGAATCAAATGAAAGTCAAACACATTCAAACAAAGCTAATTGAATCAAATGAAAGTCAAATACATTCAACAAAACTAATTGAATCAAATGAAAGTCAAACACATTCAAACAAAGCTAATTGAATCAAATGAAAGTCAAGCATATTCAAACAAAGCTATTTGAATCAAATGAAAGTCAAATACATTCAACAAAGCTAATTGAATCAAATGAAAGTCAAACACATTCAAACAAAGATTTCGAATCAAATGAAAGTCAAATACATTCTACAAAGCTAATTGAATCAAATGAAAGTCAAACACATTCAAACAAAGCTATTTCAATCAAATGAAAGTCAAATACATTCTACAAAGCTAATTGAATCGAATGAAAGTCAAACACATTCAAACAAAGCTATTTGAATCAAATGAGAGTCAAATAAATTTAAACAAAGCTAATTAAATCAAATAAAAGTAAAATACATTCTACAAAGCTAATTGAATCAAATGAAAGTCAAACACATTCAAACAAAGCCTTTTAAATTAAATGAAAGTCAAACATATTCAAAAAAAGCTTTTTAATTTAAATTAAAGTAAAAAACATTCAAACAAAGCTATATAAATCAAATGAAAGTGAAATGCATTCTATAAAGAAAATTGAATTAAATGAAATTCAAACACATTCAAACAAAGCTATTTAAATCAAATGACAGTAAAATACATTCTACAAAGCTAGTTGAATCAAATGAAAGTCAATCACATTCAAACAAAGCTATTTGAATCAAATGAAAGTCAAATACATTCTACAAAGCTAATTGAATCAAATGAAAGTCAAAGACATTCAAACAAAGCTAATTGAATCAAATGAAAGTCAAAGACATTCAAACAAAGCTAATTGAATCAAATGAAAGTCAAACACATTCAAACAAAGCTATTTTAATTAAATGAATGTCAAATACATTCTACAAGGCTAATTGAATTAAATGAAAGTCAAACACATTCAAACAAAGCTATTTGAAGAAAATGAAAGTCAAATACATTCTACAAAGCAAATTGAAACAAATGAAAGTCAAACACAGTCAAACAAAGTTATTTGACTCAAATGAAAGTCAAATACATTCTACAAAGCTAATTGAATCAAATGAAAGTCAAACACATTCAAACAAAGCTATTTGAATCAAATGAAAGTCAAATACGTTCTACAAAGCTAATTGTATCATATGAAAGTCAAACGCAATCAAATAAAGCTATTTGAGTCAAATGAAAGTCAAACAAATTCAAACAAAGTTGTTTAAATTAAATTAAAGTGAAATGTATTCTACAAAGCTAATTGAATCAAATGAAAGTAAAACGCATTCAAACAAAGCTATTTGAATCAAATGAGAGCCAAATACATTCTACAAAGCTAATTGAATCAAATGAAAGTCAAACATATTCAAACAAAGCTAATTGAATCAAATGAGAGTCAAATACATTCAACAAAGCTAATTGAATCAAATGAAAGTCAAACACATTCAAACTAAGCTAATTGAATCAAATGATAGTCAAGCACATTCAAACAAAGCTATTTTAATCCAATGAGAGTCAAATAAATTTAAACAAAGCTAATTAAATCAAATAAAAGTAAAATACATTCGACAAAGCTAATTAAATCAAATGAAAGTCAAACACATTCAAACAAAGCCTTTTAAATCAAATGAAAGTCAAACACATTGAAAAAAAGCTTTTTAATTTAAATGAAAGTCAAACACATTCAAACAAAGCTGTATAAATCAAATGAAAGTGAAATGCATTCTATAAAGCAAATTGAATTAAATGAAATTCAAACACATTCAAACAAAGCTATTTAAATCAAATGACAGTAAAATACATTCTACAAAGCTAGTTGAATCAAATGAAAGTCAAACACATTCAAACAAAGCTAATTGAATCAAATGAAAGTCAAACACATTCAAACAAAGCTATTTTAATTAAATGAATGTCAAATACATTCTACAAAGCTAATTGAATCAAATGAAAGTCAAACACATTCAAACAAAGCTATTTGAAGAAAATGAAAGTCAAATACATTCTACAAAGCAAATTGAAACAAATGAAAGTCAAACACAGTCAAACAAAGTTATTTGACTCAAATGAAAGTCAAATACATTTTACAAAGCTAATTGAATCAAATGAAAGTCAAACGCAATCAAATAAAGCTATTTGAGTCAAATGAAAGTCAAACACATTCAAACAAAGTTGTTTAAATTAAATTAAAGTGAAATGTATTCTACAAAGATAATTGAATCAAATGAAAGTAAAACGCATTCAAACAAAGCTATTTGAATCAAATGAGAGTCAAATAAATTTAAACAAAGCTAATTAAATCAAATAAAAGTAAAATACATTCTACCAAGCTAATTGAATCAAATGAAAGTCAAACACATTCAAACAAAGCCTTTTAAATCAAATGAAAGTCAAACACATTCAAAAAAAGCATTTTAATTTAAATGAAAGTCAAACACATTCAAACAAAGCTATATAAATCAAATGAAAGTGAAATGCATTCTACAAAGCTAATTGAATCAAATGAAAGTCAAACACATTCAAACAAAGCTATTTGAATCAAATGAAAGTCAAATACATTCTACAAAGCTAATTGAATCAAATGAAAGTCAAAGACATTCAAACAAAGCTAATTGAATCAAATGAAAGTCAAAGACATTCAAACAAAGCTAATTGAATCAAATGAAAGTCAAACACATTCAAACAAAGCTATTTTAATTAAATGAATGTCAAATACATTCTACAAAGCTAATTGAATCAAATGAAAGTCAAACACATTCAAACAAAGCTAATTAAATCAAATAAAAGTCAAATACATTCTACAAAGCTAATTGAATCAAATGAAAGTCAAACACATTCAAACAAAGTTGTTTAAATTAAATGAAAGTGAAATGTATTCTACAAAGCTAATTGAATCAAATGAAAGTTAAACGCATTCAAACAAAGCTATTTGAATCAAATGAAAGTCAAACACATTCAAACAAAGCTAATTGAATTAAATGTAAGTCAAATACATTCAACAAAGCTAATTGAATCAAATGAAAGTCAAACACAATCAAACAAAGCTAATTGAATCAAATGAAAGTCAAGCATATTCAAACAAAGCTATTTTAATCGAATGAAAGTCAATTACATTCTACAAAGCTAATTAAATCAAATGAAAGTCAAACACATTCAAACAAAGCTATTTGAATCAAATGAAAGTCAAACAGATTCAAACAAAGCTATTTGAATCAAATGAGAGTCAAATACATTACAACAAAGCTAATTAAATCAAATAAATGTCTAATACATTCTACAAAGCTAATTGAATTAAATTAAAGTCAAACACATTCAAACAAAGCTAATTGAATCAAATGAAAGTCAAACACATTCAAACACAGATTTCGAATCAAATGAAAGTCAAATACATTCTACAAAGCTAATTGAATCAAATGAAAGTCAAACACATTCAAATAAAGCTATTTCAATCAAATGAAAGTCAAATACATTCTACAAAGCTAATTGAATCAAATGAAAGTCAAACACATTCAAACAAAGCTATTTGAATCAAATGAGAGTCAAATAAATTTAAACAAAGCTAATTAAATCAAATAAAAGTAAAATACATTTTACAAAGCTAATTGAATCAAATAAAAGTCAAACACATTCAAACAAAGCCTTTTAAATCAAATGAAAGTCAAACACGTTCAAAAAAAGCTTTTTAATTTAAATGAAAGTCAAACACATTCAAACAAAGCTATATAAATCAAATGAAAGTGAAATGCATTCTATAAAGCAAATTGAATTAAATGAAATTCAAACACATTCAAACAAAGCAATTTAAATCAAATGACAGTAAAATACATTCTACAAAGCTAGTTGAATCAAATTAAAGTCAAACACATTCAAACAAAGCTATTTGAATCAAATGAAAGTCAAATACATTCTACAAAGCTAATTGAATCAAATGAAAGTCAAAGACATTCAAACAAAGCTAATTGAATCAAATGAAAGTCAAAGACATTCAAACAAAGCTAATTGAATCAAATGAAAGTCAAACACATTCAAACAAAGCTATTTTAATAAAATGAATGTCAAATACATTCTACAAAGCTAATTGAATCAAATGAAAGTCAAACACATTAAAATAAAGCTATTTGAAGAAAATGAAAGTCAAATACATTCTACAAAGCAAATTGAAACAAATGAAAGTCAAACACAGTCAAACAAAGTTATTTGACTCAAATGAAAGTCAAATACATTCTACAAAGCTAATTGAATCAAATGAAAGTCAAACACATTCAAACAAAGCTATTTGAATCAAATGAAAGTCAAATACGTACTACAAAGCTAATTGTATCATATGAAAGTCAAACGCAATCAAATAAAGCTATTTGAGTCAAATGAAAGTCAAACACATTCAAACAAAGTTGTTTAAATTAAATTAAAGTGAAATGTATTCTACAAAGCTAATTGAATCAAATGAAAGTAAAACGCATTCAAACAAAGCTATTTGAATCAAATGAGAGCCAAATACATTCTACAAAGCTAATTGAATCAAATGAAAGTCAAACATATTCAAACAAAGCTAATTGAATCAAATGAGAGTGAAATACATTCAACAAAGCTAATTGAATCAAATGAAAGTCAAACACATTCAAACTAAGCTAATTGAATCAAATGAAAGTCAAATACATTCTACAAAGCTAATTGAATCAAATGAAAGTCAAAGACATTCAAACAAAGCTAATTGAATCAAATGAAAGTCAAAGACATTCAAACAAAGCTAATTGAATCAAATGAAAATCAAACACATTCAAATAAAGCTATTTTAATTAAATGAATGTCAAATACATTCTACAAAGCTAATTGAATCCAATGAAAGTCAAACACATTCAAACAAAGCTATTTGAAGAAAATGAAAGTCAAATACATTCTACAAAGCAAATTGAAACAAATGAAAGTCAAACACAGTCAAACAAAGTTATTTGACTCAAATGAAAGTCAAATACATTCTACAAAGCTAATTGAATCAAATGAAAGTCAAACACATTCAAACAAAGCTATTTGAATCAAATGAAAGTCAAACACATTCAAACAAAGCTGTTTGAATCAAGTGAGAGTCAAATAAATTCAAACAAAGCTAATTAAATAAAATAAAAGTAAAATACATTCTACAAAGCTAATTGAATCAAATGAAAGTCAAACACATTTAAACAAAGCCTTTTAAATTAAATGAATGTCAAACACATTCAAAAAAGCTTTTTAATTTAAATGAAAGTCAAACACATTCAAACAAAGCTATATAAATTAAATGAAAGTGAAATGCATTCTACAAAGCAAATTGAATTAAATGAAATTCAAACACATTCAAACAAAGCTAATTGAATCAAATGAGAGTCAAATACATTCAACAAAGCTAATTGAATCAAATGAAAGTCTAACACATTTAAACAAAGCTAATTGAATCAAATGAAAGTCAAGAACATTCAAACAAAGCTATTTTAAGCAAATGAAAGTCAAATACGTTCTACAAAGCTAATTGTATCATATGAAAGTCAAACGCAATCAAATAAAGCTATTTGAGTCAAATGAAAGTCAAACACATTCAAACAAAGTTGTTTAAATTAAATTAAAGTGAAATGTATTCTACAAAGCTAATTGAATCAAATGAAAGTAAAACGCATTCAAACAAAGCTATTTTAATCAAATGAGAGCCAAATACATTCTACAAAGCTAATTGAATCAAATGAAAGTCAAACATATTCAAACAAAGCTAATTGAATCAAATGAGAGTCAAATACATTCAACAAAGCTAATTGAATCAAATGAAAGTCAAACACATTCAAACTAAGCTAATTGAATCAAATGAAAGTCAAGCACATTCAAACAAAGCTATTTTAATCAAATGAAAGTCAAATACATTCTACAAAGCTAATTGAATCAAATGAAAGTAAAACACATTCAAACAAAGCTATTTGAATCAAATGAAAGTCAAACACATTCAAACAATGCTATTTGAATCAAATGAGAGTCAAATACATTAAAACAAAGCTAATTAAATCAAATAAAAGTCTAATACATTCTACAAAGCTAATTGAATTAAATTAAAGTGAAACACATTCAAGCAAAGCTAATTAAATCAAATGAAAGTCAAACACATTCAAACAAAGATTTTGAATCAAATGAAAGTCAAATACATTCTACAAAGCTAATTGAATCAAATGAAAGTCAAACACATTCAAATAAAGCTATTTGAATCAAATGAAAGTCAAATAAATTCTACAAAGCTAATTGAATCAAATGAAAGTCAAACACATTCAAACAAAGCTATTTGAATCAAAGGAGAGTCAAATAAATTCAAACAAAGCTAATTAAATCAAATAAAAGTAAAATACATTCTACAAAGCTAATTGAATCAAATGAAAGTCAAACACATTCAAACAAAGCCTTTTAAATCAAATGAAAGTCAAACATATTCAAAAAAGCTTTTTAATTTAAATGAAAGTCAAACACATTCAAACAAAGCTATATAAATCAAATGAAAGTGAAATGCATTCTACAAAGCAAATTGATCTAAATGAAATTCAAACACATTCAAACAAAGCTAATTGAATCAAATGAAAGTCAAATACATTCAACGAAGCTAATTGAATCAAATGAAAGTCAAACACATTCAAACAAAGCTAATTGCATCAAATGAAAGTCAAATACATTCAACGAAGCTAATTGAATCAAATGAAAGTCAAACACATTCAAACAAAGCTAATTGCATCAAATGAAAGTCAAGCACATTCAAACAAAGCTATTTTAATCGAATGAAAGTTAATTACATTATACAAAGCTAATTGAATCAAATAAAAGTCAAACACATTCAAACAAAGCTATTTGAATCAAATGAAAGTCAAACACATTCAAACAAAGCTATTTGAATCAAATGAGAGTCAAATACATTAAAACAAAGCTAATTAAATCAAATAAAAGTCTAATACATTCTACAAAGCTAATTGAATTAAATTAAAGTCAAACACATTCAAACAAAGCTAATTGAATCAAATGAAAGTCAAACACATTCAAACAAAGATTTCGAATCAAATGAAAGTCAAATACATTCAACAAAGCTCATTGAATCAAATGAAAGTCAAACACATTCAAACAAAGCTATTTTAATAAAATGAATGTCAAATACATTCTACAAAGCTAATTGAATCAAATGAAAGTCAAACACATTCAAACAAAGCTATTTGAATCAAATGAGAGTCAAATTAATTTAAACAAAGCTAATTAAATCAAATAAAAGTAAAATACATTCTACAAAGCTAATTGAATCAAATGAAAGTCAAACACATTCAAACAAAGCCTTTTAAATCAAATGAAAGTCAAACACATTCAAAAAAAGCTTTTTAATTTAAATGAAAGTCAAACACATTCAAACAAAGCTATATAAATCAAATGAAAGTGAAATGCATTCTATAAAGCAAATTGATCTAAATAAAATTCAAACACATTCAAACAAAGCTATTTGAATCAAATGACAGTCAAACACATTTTACAAAGCTAATTGAATCAATTGAAAGTCAAACACATTCAAACAAAGCTATTTGAATCAAATGAAAGTCAAATACATTCTACAAAGCTAATTGAATCAAATGAAAGTCAAACACATTCAAAATAAGCTACTTGAATCAAATGAAAGTCAAACACATTCAAACAAAGCTATTTTAATTAAATGAATGTCAAATACATTCTACAAAGCTAATTGAATCAAATGAAAGTCAAACACATTCAAACAAAGCCTTTTAAATCAAATGAAAGTCAAACACATTCAAAAAAAGCTTTTTAATTTAAATGAAAGTCAAACACATTCAAACAAAGCTATATAAATCAAATGAAAGTGAAATGCATTCTATAAAGCAAATTGATCTAAATAAAATTCAAACACATTCAAACAAAGCTATTTGAATCAAATGACAGTCAAACACATTTTACAAAGCTAATTGAATCAATTGAAAGTCAAACACATTCAAACAAAGCTATTTGAATCAAATGAAAGTCAAATACATTCTACAAAGCTAATTGAATCAAATGAAAGTCAAACACATTCAAAATAAGCTACTTGAATCAAATGAAAGTCAAACACATTCAAACAAAGCTATTTTAATTAAATGAATGTCAAATACATTCTACAAAGCTAATTGAATCAAATGAAAGTCAAACACATTCAAACAAAGCCTTTTAAATCAAATGAAAGTCAAACACATTCAAAAAAAGCTTTTTAATTTAAATAAAAGTCAAACACATTCAAACAAAGCTATATAAATCAAATGAAAGTGAAATGCATTCTATAAAGCAAATTGATCTAAATAAAATTCAAACACATTCAAACAAAGCTATTTGAATCAAATGACAGTCAAACACATTTTACAAAGCTAATTGAATCAATTGAAAGTCAAACACATTCAAACAAAGCTATTTGAATCAAATGAAAGTCAAATACATTCTACAAAGCTAATTGAATCAAATGAAAGTCAAACACATTCAAAATAAGCTACTTGAATCAAATGAAAGTCAAACACATTCAAACAAAGCTATTTTAATTAAATGAATGTCAAATACATTCTATAAAGCTAATTGAATCAAATGAAAGTCAAACACATTCAAACAAAGCTATTTGAAGAAAATGAAAGTCAAATACATTCTACAAAGCAAATTGAAACAAATGAAAGTCAAACATAGTCAAACAAAGTTATTTGACTCAAATGAAAGTCAAATACATTCTACAAAGCTAATTGAATCAAATGAAAGTCAAACACATTCAAACAAAGTTATTTGAATCAAGTGAAAGTCAAATACGTTCTACAAAGCTAATTGTATCATATGAATGTCAAACGCAATCAAATAAAGCTATTTGAGTCAAATGAAAGTCAAACACATTCAAACAAAGTTGCTTAAATTAAAATAAAGTGAAATGTATTCTACAAAGCTAATTGAATCAAATGAAAGTAAAACGCATTCAAACAAAGCTATTTGAATCAAATGAGAGTCAAATACATTCTACAAAGCTAATTACATCAAATGAAAGTCAAACATATTCAAACAAAGCTAATTGAATCAAATGAGAGTCAAATACATTCAACAAAGCTAATTGAATCAAATGAAAGTCAAACACATTCAAACTAAGCTAAATGAATCAAAGGAAAGTCAAGCACATTCAAACAAAGCTATTTTAATCAAATGAAAGTGAAATACATTCTACAAAGCTAATTGAATCAAATGAAAGTAAAACACATTCAAACAAAGCTATTTGATTCAAATGAAAGTCAAACACATTCAAACAATCCTATTAGAATCAAATGAGAGTCAAATACATTAAAACAAAGCTAATTAAATCAAATAAAAGTCTAATACATTCTACAAAGCTAATTGAATTAAATTAAAGTCGAACACATTCAAACAAAGATAATTGAATCAAATGAAAGTCAAACACATTCAAACAAAGATTTTGAATCAAATGAAAGTCAAATACATTCTACAAAGCTAATTGAATCAAATGAAAGTCAAACACATTCAAATAAAGCTATTTGAATCAAATGAAAGTCAAATACATTCTACAAAGCTAATTAAATCAAATGAAAGTCAAACACATTTAAACAAAGCTATTTGAATCAAAGGAGAGTCAAATAAATTAAAACAAAGCTAATTAAATCAAATAAAAATAAAATACATTCTACAAAGCTAATTGAATCAAATGAAAGTCAAACACATTCAAATAAAGCTATTTGAATCAAATGAAAGTCAAATACGTTCTACAAAGCTAATTGTATCAAATGAAAGTCAAACGCAATCAAATAAAGCTATTTGAGTCAAATGAAAGTCAAACACATTCAAACAAAGTTGTTTAAATTAAATGAAAGTGAAATGTATTCTTCAAAGCTAATTGAATCAATTCAAAGTTAAACGCATTCAAACAAAGTTAATTGAATCAAATGAAAGTCAAACACATTCAAACAAAGCTAATTGAATCAAATGAAAGTCAAACACATTCAAACAAAGCTATTTTAATCGAATGAAAGTCAATTACATTCTACAAAGCTAATTGAATCAAATGAAAGTCAAACACATTCAAACAAAGCTATTTGAATCAAATGAATGTCAAACACATTCAAACAAAGCTAATTGCATCAAATGAAAGTCAAGCACATTCAAACAAAGCTATTTTAATCGAATGAAAAGTCAATTACATTCTACAAAGCTAATTGAATCAAATGAAAGTCAAACACATTCAAACAAAGCTATTTGAATCAAATGAAAGTCAAACACATTCAAACAAAGCTATTTGAATCAAATGAGAGTCAAATACATTAAAACAAAGCTAATTAAATCAAATAAAAGTCAAACACATTCAAAATAAGCTACTTGAATCAAATGAAAGTCAAACACATTCAAACAAAGCTATTTTAATTAAATGAATGTCAAATACATTCTACAAAGCTAATTGAATCAAATGAAAGTCAAACACATTCAAACAAAGCCTTTTAAATCAAATGAAAGTCAAACACATTCAAAAAAAGCTTTTTAATTTAAATGAAAGTCAAACACATTCAAACAAAGCTATATAAATCAAATGAAAGTGAAATGCATTCTATAAAGCAAATTGATCTAAATAAAATTCAAACACATTCAAACAAAGCTATTTGAATCAAATGACAGTCAAACACATTTTACAAAGCTAATTGAATCAATTGAAAGTCAAACACATTCAAACAAAGCTATTTGAATCAAATGAAAGTCAAATACATTCTACAAAGCTAATTGAATCAAATGAAAGTCAAACACATTCAAAATAAGCTACTTGAATCAAATGAAAGTCAAACACATTCAAACAAAGCTATTTTAATTAAATGAATGTCAAATACATTCTACAAAGCTAATTGAATCAAATGAAAGTCAAACACATTCAAACAAAGCTATTTGAAGAAAATGAAAGTCAAATACATTCTACAAAGCAAATTGAAACAAATGAAAGTCAAACATAGTCAAACAAAGTTATTTGACTCAAATGAAAGTCAAATACATTCTACAAAGCTAATTGAATCAAATGAAAGTCAAACACATTCAAACAAAGTTATTTGAATCAAGTGAAAGTCAAATACGTTCTACAAAGCTAATTGTATCATATGAATGTCAAACGCAATCAAATAAAGCTATTTGAGTCAAATGAAAGTCAAACACATTCAAACAAAGTTGCTTAAATTAAAATAAAGTGAAATGTATTCTACAAAGCTAATTGAATCAAATGAAAGTAAAACGCATTCAAACAAAGCTATTTGAATCAAATGAGAGTCAAATACATTCTACAAAGCTAATTGCATCAAATGAAAGTCAAACATATTCAAACAAAGCTAATTGAATCAAATGAGAGTCAAATACATTCAACAAAGCTAATTGAATCAAATGAAAGTCAAACACATTCAAACTAAGCTAAATGAATCAAATGAAAGTCAAGCACATTCAAACAAAGCTATTTTAATCAAATGAAAGTCAAATACATTCTACAAAGCTAATTGAATCAAATGAAAGTAAAACACATTCAAACAAAGCTATTTGATTCAAATGAAAGTCAAACACATTCAAACAATCCTATTTGAATCAAATGAGAGTCAAATACATTAAAACAAAGCTAATAAATCAAATAAAAGTCTAATACATTCTACAAAAGCTAATTGAATTAAATTAAAGTCAAACACATTCAAACAAAGCTAATTGAATCAAATGAAAGTCAAACACATTCAAACAAAGATTTTGAATCAAATGAAAGTCAAATACATTCTACAAAGCTAATTGAATCAAATGAAAGTTAAACACATTCAAATAAAGCTATTTGAATCAAATGAAAGTCAAATACATTCTACAAAGCTAATTAAATCAAATGAAAGTCAAACACATTCAAACAAAGCTATTTGAATCAAAGGAGAGTCAAATAAATTAAAACAAAGCTAATTAAATCAAATAAAAGTAAAATACATTCTACAAAGCTAATTGAATCAAATGAAAGTCAAACACATTCAAATAAAGCTATTTGAATCAAATGAAAGTCAAATACGTTCTACAAAGCTAATTGTATCAAATGAAGTCAAACGCAATCAAATAAAGCTATTTGAGTCAAATGAAAGTCAAACGCAATCAAACAAAGCTAATTGAATCAAATGAAAGTCAAACACATTCAAACAAAGCTAATTGCATCAAATGAAAGTCAAGCACATTCAAACAAAGCTATTTTAATCGAATGAAAGTCAATTACATTCTACAAAGCTAATTGAATCAAATGAAAGTCAAACACATTCAAACAAAGCTATTTGAATCAAATGAGAGTCAAATACATTAAAACAAAGCTAATTAAATCAAATAAAAGTCTAATACATTCTACAAAGCTAATTGAATTAAATTAAAGTCAAACACATTCAAACAAAGCTAATTGAATCAAATGAAAGTCAAACACATTCAAACAAAGATTTCGAATCAAATGAAAGTCAAATACATTCTACTAAGCTCATTGAATCAAATGAAAGTCAAACACATTCAAAACAAAGCTATTTTAATAAAATGAATGTCAATACATTCTACAAAGCTAATTGAATCAAATGAAAGTCAAACACATTCAAACAAAGCTATTTGAATCAAATGAGAGTCAAATAAATTTAAACAAAGCTAATTAAATCAAATAAAAGTAAAATACATTCTACAAAGCTAATTGAATCAAATGAAAGTCAAACACATTCAAACAAAGCCTTTTAAATCAAATGAAAGTCAAACACATTCAAAAAAGCTTTTTAATTTAAATGAAAGTCAAACACATTCAAACAAAGCTATATAAATCAAATGAAAGTGAAATGCATTCTACAAAGCAAATTGATCTAAATAAAATTCAAACACATTCAAACAAAGCTATTTGACTCAAATGACAGTCAAACACATTTTACAAAGCTAATTGAATCAATTGAAAGTCAAACACATTCAAATAAAGCTATTTGAATCAAATGAAAGTCAAATACATTCTACAAAAATAATTGAATCAAATGAAAGTCAAACACATTCAAACAAAGCTACTTGAATCAAATGAAAGTCAAACACATTCAAACAAAGCTATTTTAATTAAATGAATGTCAAATACATTCTACAAAGCTAATTGAATCAAATTAAAGTCAAAACACATTCAAACAAAGCTATTTGACGAAAATGAAAGTCTAATACATTCTACAAAGCAAATTGAAACAAATGAAAGTCAAACATAGTCAAACATAGTCAAACAAAGTTATTTGACTCAAATGAATGTCAAATACATTCTACAAAGCTAATTGAATCAAATGAAAGTCAAACACATTCAAACAAAGCTATTTGAATCAAATGAAAGTCAAATACGTTCTACAAAGCTAATTGTATCATATGGAAGTCAAACACAATCAAATAAAGCTATTTGAGTCAAATGAAAGTCAAACACATTCAAACAAAGTTGTTTAAATTAAAATAAAGTGAAAATGTGTTCTACAAAGCTAATTGAATCAAATGAAAGTAAAACACATTCAAACAAAGCTATTTGATTCAAATGAAAGTCAAACACATTCAAACAATCCTATTTGAATCAAATGAGAGTCAAATACATTAAAACAAGCTAATAAATCAAATAAAAGTCTAATACATTCTACAAAGCTAATTGAATTAAATTAAAGTCAAACACATTCAAACAAAGCTAATTGAATCAAATGAAAGTCAAACACATTCAAACAAAGATTTTGAATCAAATGAAAGTCAAATACATTCTACAAAGCTAATTGAATCAAATGAAAGTTAAACACATTCAAATAAAGCTATTTGAATCAAATGAAAGTCAAATACATTCTACAAAGCTAATTAAATCAAATGAAAGTCAAACACATTCAAACAAAGCTATTTGAATCAAAGAGAGTCAAATAAATTAAAACAAAGCTAATTAAATCAAATAAAAGTAAAATACATTCTACAAAGCTAATTGAATCAAATGAAAGTCAAACACATTCAAATAAAGCTATTTGAATCAAATGAAAGTCAAATACGTTCTA
>NW_018743995.1:0-51606 GCF_001683475.1 Chenopodium quinoa
TTGTTTGAATGTGTTTTCATTTGATTCAATTAGCTTTGTAGAATGTACTTGACTTTCATTTGATTAAATAGCTTTGTTTGAATGTGCTTGACTTTCATTTGATTCAATTAGCTTTGTTTGAATGTGTTTGACTTTCATTTGATTCAATTAGCTTTGTTGAATGTATTTGACTTTCATTTGATTCAAATAGCTTTGTTTGAATGCGTTTAACTTTCATTTGATTCAATTAGCTTTGTAGAATACATTTCACTTTCATTTAATTTTAAACAACTTTGTTTGAATGTGTTGACTTTCATTTGACTCAATAGCGTTATTTGATTGTGTTTCACTTACATTTGATACAATTAGCTTTGTAGAACGTATTTGACTTTTTTTTGATTCAAATAGCTTTGTTTGAATGTGTTTGACTTTCATTTGATTCCATCAGCTTTGTTGAATATCTTTGACTTTCAATTGATTCAAATAGCTTTGTTTGAATGTGTTAGACTTTCATTTGATTCAATTAGCATTGTAGAATGTATTTGACTTTTATTTGATTCAAATAGCTTGTTTGAATGTGTTTGACTTTCATTGATTCATTAGCTTTGTAGAATGTATTTGACTTTCATTTGAGTCAAATTACTTTGTTTTACTGTGTTTGACTTTCATTTGTTTCAATTTGCTTTGTAGAATGTATTTGACTTTCATTTGCTTCAAATAGCTTTGTTTGAATGTGTTTGACTTTCATTTGATTCAATTAGCTTTGTAGAATATATTTGACATTCATTTAATTAAATAGCTTTGTTTGAATGTGTTTGACTTTCATTTATTCAAATAGCTTTGTTTGAATGTGTTTGACTTTCATTTGATTCAATTAGCTTTGTAGAATGTATTTGACTTTAATTTGATTTAAATAGCTTTGTTTGAATGTGTTTGACTTTCATTTGATTCAATTAGCTTTGTAGAATGTATTTTACTTTTATTTGATTTAATTAGCTTTGTTTGAATTTATTTGACTCTCATTTGATTCAAATAGCTTTGTTTGAATGTGTTTTAATTTATTTGATTCAATTAGCTTTGTAGAATGTATTTGATTTTCATTTGATTCGAAATCTTTGTTTGAATGTGTTTGACTTTCATTTGATTCAATTAGCTTTGTAGAATGTATTAGACTTTCATTTAATTAAATAGCTTTGTTTGAATGTGTTTGACTTTCATTTGATTCAATTAACTTTGTTTGAATGTGTTTGACTTTCATTTGATTCAAATAGCTTTGTAGAATGTATTTGACATTCATTTAATTAAAATAGCTTTTTTTGAATGTGTTTGACTTTCATTTGATTCAATTAGCTTTGTTTGAATGTGTTTGACTTTCATTTGTTTCAATTAGCTTTGTAGAATGTATTTGATTTTCATTTGATTCAAATAGCTTTGTTTGAATGTGTTTGACTTTCAATTGATTCAATTAGCTTTGTAGAATGTATTTGACTGTCATTTGATTCAAATAGCTTTATTTGTATGTGTTTGAATTTCATTTAATTCAATTAGCTTTGTTGAATGCATTTCACTTTCATTTGATTTATATAGCTTTGTTTGAATGTGTTTGAATTTCATTTAAATTAAAAAGCTTTTTTTGAATGTGTTTGACTTTCATTTGATTTAAAAGGCTTTGTTAGAATGTGCTTGACTTTCATTTGTTTCAATTAGCTTTGTAGAATGTATTTGATTTTCATTTGATTCAAATAGCTTTGTTTGAATGTGTTTGACTTTCAATTGATTCTATTAGCTTTGTAATATGTATTTGACTGTCATTTGATTCAAATAGCTTTATTTGAATGTACTTGAATTCCATTTAATTCAATTAGCTTTGTAGAATGCATTTTTACTTTCATTTGATTTATATAGCTTTGTTTGAATGTATTTGACTTTCATTTAAATTAAAAAGCTCTTTTTGAATGTGTTTGACTTTCATTTGATTTAAAAGGCTTTGTTTGAATGTGTTGACTTTCATTTTATTTTATTAGCTTTGTAGAATGTATTTTACTTTTATTTGATTAAATTAGCTTTGTTTGAATTTATTTGACTCTCATTTGATCCAAATAGCTTTGTTTGAATGTGTTTGACTTTCATTTGATTCAATTAGCTTTGTTTGAATGTGTTTGACTTTCATTTGATTCAATTTGCTTTGTTTGAATGTGTTTGAATTTCATTTGATTCACTTAGCTTTGTTGAATGTATTTGACTTTCATTTGATTCAAATAGCTTTGTTTGAATGCGTTTAACTTTCATTTGATTCAATTAGCTTTGTAGAATACATTTCACTTTCATTTAATTTAAACAACTTTGTTTAAATATGTTTGAATTTCATTTGACTCAAATAGCTTTATTTGATTGTGTTTGACTTTCATTTGATACAATTAGCTTTGTAGAACGTATTTGACTTTCATTTGATTCAAATAGCTTTGTTTGAATGTGTTTGACTTTCATTTGATTCAATTAGCTTTGTAGAATGTATTTGACTTTCGTTTGAGTCAAATAACTTTGTTTGACTGTGTTTGACTTTCATTTGTTTCAATTTGCTTTGTAGAATGTATTTGACTTTCATTTTCTTCAAATAGCTTTGTTTGAATGTGTTTGACTTTCATTTGATTCAATTAGCTTTGTAGAATATATTTGACATTCATTTAATTAAAATAGCTTTTGTCTGAATGTGTTTGACTTTCATTTGATTCAAATAGCTTTGTTTGAATGTGTTTGACTTTCATTTGATTCAATTAGCTTTGTAGAATGTATTTGACTTTCATTTGATTTTAACTAGCTTTGTTTGAATGTGTTTGACTTTCATTTGATTCAAATAGCTTTGTAGAATGTATTTTACTTTTATTTGATTTAATTAGCTTTGTTTGAATTTATTTTGACACTCATTTGATTCAAATAGCTTTGTTTGAATGTGTTTTAATTTCATTTGATTCAATTAGCTTTGTAGAATGTATTTGATTCATTTGATTCGAAATCTTTGTTTGAATGTGTTTGACTTTCATTTGATTCAATTAGCTTTGTTTGAATGTGTTTGACTTTCATTTGATTTAATTTGCTTTGTTTGAATGTGTTTGACTTTCATTTGATTCAAATAGCTTTGTTTGAATGCGTTTAACTTTCATTTGATTCAATTAGCTTTGTAAAATACATTTCACTTTCATTTAATTTAAACAACTTTGTTTGAATGTGTTTTGAATTTCATTTGACTCAAATAGCTTTATTTGATTGTGTTTGACTTTCATTTGATACAATTAGCTTTGTAGAATGTATTTGACTTTCATTTGATTCAAATAGCTTTGTTTGAATGTGTTTGACTTTCATTTGATTCAATTAGCTTTGTAGAATGTATTTGACTTCCGTTTGAGTCAAATAACTTTGTTTGACTGTGTTTGACTTTCATTTGTTTCAATTTGCTTTGTAGAAAGTATTTGACTTTCATTTTCTTCAAATAGCTTTGTTTGAATGTGTTTGACTTTTATTTGATTCAATTAGCTTTGTAGAATGTATTAGACATTCATTTAATTAAAATAGCTTTGTTTGAATGAGTTTGACTTTCATTTGATTCAACTAACTTTGTTTGAATGTGTTTGACTTTCATTTGATTCAATTAGTTTTGTAGAATGTATTTGACTTTTCATTTGATTCAAATAGCTTTGTTTGAATGTGTTTGACTTTCAATTGATTCAATTAGCTTTGTAAAATGTATTTTACAGTCATTTGATTCAAATAGCTTTGTTTGAATGTGTTTGAATTTCATTTAATTCAATTTGCTTTGTAGAATGCATTTCACTTTAATTTGATTTATTTAGCTTTGTTTGAATGTGTTTGACTTGTATTTAAATTAAAAACCTTTTTTTGAATGTGTTTGGTTTTCATTTGATTTAAAAGACTTTGTTTGAATGTGTTTTACTTTCATTTGATTCAATTAGCTTTGTAGAATGTATTTGACTTTCACTTGATTCAAATAGCTTTATTTGAATGTGTTTGACTTTCCTTTGATTCAATTAGCTTTGTAGAATGTATTTGACTTTCATTTGATTCGAAATCTTTGTTTGAATGTGTTTGACTTTCATTTAATTCAATTAGCTTTGTTTGAATGTGTTTGACTTTAATTTAATTCAATTAGCTTTGTAGAATTTATTAGACTTTTATTTGATTTAATTAGCTTTGTTTGAATGTATTTGACTCTCATTTGATTCAAATAGCTTTTTTTGAATGTGTTTTGACTTTCATTTGATTCAAATAGCTTTGTTTGAATGTGTTTAACTTTCATTTGATTCAAATAGCTTCGTTTGAATGTGTTTAACTTTCATTTGATTCAATTAGCTTTATAGAATGTACTTGACTTTCATTTGATTAAAATAGCTTTGTTTGAATGTGCTTGACTTTCATTTGATTCAAATAGCTTTGTTTTGAATGTGTTTGACTTTTCATTTGATTCAATTAGCTTTGTTGAATGTATTTGACTTTCATTTGATTCAAATAGCTTTGTTTGAATGCGTTTAACTTTCATTTGATTCAATTAGCTTTGTAGAATGTATTTGACTGTCATTTGATTCAAATAGCTTTATTTGTATGTGTTTGAATTTCATTTAATTCAATTAGCTTTGTTGAATGCATTTCACTTTCATTTGATTTATATAGCTTTGTTTGAATGTGTTTGAATTTCATTTAAATAAAAAAGCTTTTTTTGAATGTGTTTGACTTTCATTTGATTTAAAAGGCTTTGTTTTGAATGTGCTTGACTTTCATTTGTTTCAATTAGCTTTGTAGAATGTATTTGATTTTCATTTGATTCAAATAGCTTTGTTTGAATTTGTTTGACTTTCAATTGATTCTATTAGCTTTGTAATATGTATTTGACTGTCATTTGATTCAAATAGCTTTATTTGAATGTGTTTGAATTTCATTTAATTCAATTAGCTTTGTAGAATGCATTTTTACTTTCATTTGATTTATATAGCTTTGTTTGAATGTATTTGACTTTCATTTAAATTAAAAAGCTCTTTTTTAATGTGTTTGACTTTCATTTGATTTAAAAGGCTTTGTTTGAATGTGTTTGACTTTCATTTTATTTAATTAGATTTGTAGAATGTATTTTACTTTTATTTGATTTAATTAGCTTTGTTTGAATTTATTTGACTCTCATTTGATCCAAATAGCTTTGTTTGAATGTGTTTTAATTTCATTTGATTCAATTAGCTTTGTAGAATGTATTTGATTTTCATTTGATTCGAAATCTTTGTTTGAATGTGTTTAACTTTCATTTGATTCAATTAGCTTTGTAGAATACATTTCACTTTCATTTAATTTAAACAACTTTGTTTGAATGTGTTTGAATTTCATTTGACTCAAATAGCTTTATTTGATTGTGTTTGACTTTCATTTGATACAATTAGCTTTGTAGAATGTATTTGACTTTCATTTGATTCAAATAGCTTTGTTTGAATGTGTTTGACTTTCATTTGATTCAATTAGCTTTGTAGAATGTATTTGACTTTCGTTTGAGTCAAATAACTTTGTTTGACTGTGTTTGACTTTCATTTGTTTCAATTTGCTTTGTAGAACGTATTTGACTTTCATTTTCTTCAAATAGCTTTGTTTTGAATGTGTTTGACTTTCATTTGATTCAATTAGCTTTGTAGAATGTATTAGACATTCATTTAATTAAAATAGCTTTGTTTGAATGACTTTGACTTTCATTTGATTCAATTAACTTTGTTTGAATGTGTTTGACTTTCATTTGATTCAATTAGCTTTGTAGAATGTATTTGACTTTCATTTGATTAAAATAGCTTTGTTTGAATGTGTTTGACTTTCAATTGATTCAATTAGCTTTGTAGAATGTATTTTACAGTCATTTGATTCAAATAGCTTTGTTTGAATGTGTTTGAATTTCATTTAATTCAATTTGCTTTGTAGAATGCATTTCACTTTAATTTGATTTATTTAGCTTTGTTTGAATGTGTTTGACTTGTATTTAAATTAAAAACCTTTTTTTGAATGTGTTTGGTTTTTCATTTGATTTAAAAGACTTTGTTTGAATGTGTTTTACTTTCATTTGATTCAATTAGCTTTGTAGAATGTATTTTACTTTTATTTTATTTAATTAGCTTTGTTTGAATTTATTTGACTCTGATTTGAATCAAATAGCTTTGTTTGACTGTGTTTGACTTTCATTTGATTCAATTAGCTTTGTAGAATGTATTTGACTTTCACTTGATTCAAATAGCTTTATTTAAATGTGTTTGACTTTCCTTTGATTCAATTAGCTTTGTAGAATGTGTTTGACTTTCATTTAATTCAATTAGCTTTGTTTGAATGTGTTTGACTTTAATTTAATTCAATTAGCTTTGTAGAATTTATTAGACTTTTATTTGATTTAATTAGCTTTGTTTGAATGTATTTGACTCTCATTTGATTCAAATAGCTTTGTTTGAATGTGTTTGACTTTCATTTGATTCAAATAGCTTTGTTTGAATGTGTTTAACTTTCATTTGATTCAATTAGCTTTGTAGAATGTACTTGACTTTCATTTGATTAAAATAGCTTTGTTTGAATGTGCTTGACTTTCATTTGATTCAATTAGCTTTGTTTGAATGTGTTTGACTTTCATTTGATTCAATTAGCTTTGTTGAATGTATTTGACTTTCATTTGATTCAAATAGCTTTGTTTGAATGCGTTTAACTTTCATTTGATTCAATTAGCTTTGTAGAATACATTTCACTTTCATTTAATTTAAACAACTTTGTTTGAATGTGTTAGACTTTCATTTGACTCAAATAGCGTTATTTGATTGTGTTTCACTTACATTTGATACAATTAGCTTTGTAGAACGTATTTGACTTTTTTTTTGATTCAAATAGCTTTGTTTGAATGTGTTTGACTTTCATTTGATTCCATCAGCTTTGTTGAATATCTTTGACTTTCAATTGATTCAAATAGCTTTGTTTGAATGTGTTAGACTTTCATTTGATTCAATTAGCATTGTAGAATGTATTTGACTTTCATTTGATTCAAATAGCTTTGTTTGAATGTGTTTGACTTTCATTTGATTCAGTTAGCTTTGTAGAATGTATTTGACTTTCATTTGAGTCAAATTACTTTGTTTTACTGTGTTTGACTTTCATTTGTTTCAATTTGCTTTGTAGAATGTATTTGACTTTCATTTGCTTCAAATAGCTTTGTTTGAATGTGTTTGACTTTCATTTGATTCAATTAGCTTTGTAGAATATATTTGACATTCATTTAATTAAAATAGCTTTGTTTGAATGTGTTTGACTTTCATTTTATTCAAATAGCTTTGTTTGAATGTGTTTGACTTTCATTTGATTCAATTAGCTTTGTAGAATGTATTTGACTTTAATTTGATTTAAATAGCTTTGTTTGAATGTGTTTGACTTTCATTTGATTCAATTAGCTTTGTAGAATGTATTTTACTTTTATTTGATTTAATTAGCTTTGTTTGAATTTATTTGGCTCTCATTTGATTCAAATAGCTTTGTTTGAATGTGTTTTAATTTCATTTGATTCAATTAGCTTTGTAGAATGTATTTGATTTTCATTTGATTCGAAATCTTTGTTTGAATGTGTTTGACTTTCATTTGATTCAATTAGCTTTGTTTGAATGTGTTTGACTTTCATTTGATTCAATTTGCTTTGTTTGAATGTGTTTGACTTTCATTTGATTCACTTAGCTTTGTTGAATGTATTTGACTTTCATTTGATTTAAATTGCTTTGTTTGAATGTGTTTGACTTTCATTTGATTCAATTAGCTTTGTAGAATGTATTTGACATTCATTTAATTAAAATAGCTTTGTTTGAATGTGTTTGACTTTCATTTGATTCAATTAGCTTTGTTTGAATGTGTTTGACTTTCATTTGTTTAAATTAGCTTTGTAGAATGTATTTGATTTTCATTTGATTCAAATAGCTTTGTTTGAATGTGTTTGACTTTCAATTGATTCAATTAGCTTTGTAGAATGTATTTGACTGTCATTTGATTCAAATAGCTTTATTTGTATGTGTTTGAATTTCATTTAATTCAATTAGCTTTGTTGAATGCATTTCACTTTCATTTGATTTATATAGCTTTGTTTGAATGTGTTATTTGAGTCAAATGAAAGTCAAACACATTCAAACAAAGTCGTTTAAATTAAATGAAAGTCAAATACATTCAACAAAGCTAATTGAATCAAATGAAAGTCAAACACATTCAAACAAAGCTATTTGAATCAAATGAGAGTCAAATACATTCTACAAAGCTAATTGAATCAAATGAAAGTCAAACACATTCAAACAAAGCTAATTGAATCAAATGATAGTCAAACACATTCAAACAAAGCTAATTGAATCAAATGAAAGTCAAACACATTCAAACAAAGCTAATTGAATCAAATGAAAGTCAAGCACATTCAAACAAAGCTATTTTAATCAAATGAAAGTCAAATACATTCTACAAAGCTAATTGAATCAAATGAAAGTCAAATACGTTCTACAAAGCTAATTGAATCAAATGAAAGTCAAACACATTCAAACAAAGCTATTTGAATCAATTGAAAGTCAAAGGTATTCTACAAAGCTGATGGAATCAAATGAATGTCAAACACATTCAAACAAAGCTATTTGAATCAAATGAAAGTTAAATAAGTTCTACAAAGCTAATTGTATCAAATGAAAGTCAAACGCAATCAAATAAAGCTATTTGAGTCAAATGAAAGTCAAACACATTCAAACAAAGTTCTTTAAATTGAATGAAAGTGAAATGTATTCTACTAAGCTAATTGAATCAAATGAAAGTTAAACGCATTCAAACAAAGCTATTTGAATCAAATGAGAGTCAAATACATTCTACAAAGCTAATTGAATCAAATGAAAGCCAAACACATTCAAACAAAGCTAATTGAATCAAATGAAAGTCAAAGGTATTCAACAAAGCTAATTGAATCAAATGAAAGTCAAACACATTCAAACGAAGCTAATTGAATCAAATGAAAGTCAAGCACATTCAAACAAAGCTATATTAATCAAATGAAAGTCAAATACATTCTACAAAGCTAATTGATTCAAATGAAAGTCAAACAAATTCAAACAAAGCTATTTGAATCAAATGAAAGTCAAATACATTCTACAAAGCTAATTGAATCAAATGAAAGTCATACACATTCAAACAAAGCTATTTGAATCAATTGAAAGTCAAAGATATTCTACAAAGCTGATGGAATCAAATGAATGTCAAACACATTAAAACAAAGCTATTTGAATCAAATGAAAGTCAAATAAGTTCTACAAAGCTAATTGTATCAAATGAAAGTCAAACGCAATCAAATAAAGCTATTTGAGTCAAATGAAAGTCAAACACATTCAAACAAAGTTATTTAAATTAAATGAAAGTCAAATACATTCAACAAAGCTAATTGAATCAAATGAAAGTCAAACACATTCAAACAAAGCCTTTTAAATCAAATGAAAGTCAAACACATTCAAAAAAAGCTTTTTAATTTAAATGAAAGTCAAACACATTCAAACAAAGCTATATAAATCAAATGACAGTCAAATACATTCTACAAAGCAAATTGAATCAAATGAAAGTCAAGCACATTCAAACAAAGCTATATTAATCAAATGAAAGTCAAATGCATTCTACAAAGCAAATTGAATTAAATGAAATTCAAACACATTCAAACAAAGCTATTTGAATCAAATGACAGTCAAATACATTCTACAAAGCTAATTGAATCAATTGAAAGTCAAACACATTCAAACAAAGCTATTTGAATCAAATGAAAGTCAAATACATTCTACAAAGCTAATTGAATCAAATGAAAATCAAACACATTCAAACAAAGCTAGTTGAATCAAATGAAAGTCAAACACATTCAAACAAAGCTATTTTAATTAAATGAATGTCAAATACATTCTACAAAGCTAATTGAGTCAAATGAAAGTCAAACAAATTCAAACAAAGCTATTTGAAGAAAATGAAAGTCAAATACATTCTACAAAGCAAATTGAAACAAATGAAATTCATAAACAGTCAAACAAAGTTATTTGAGTGAAATGAAAGTCAAATACATTCTACAAAGCTAATTGAATCAAATGAAAGTCAAACACATTCAAACAAAGCTATTTGAATCAAATGAAAGTCAACTACATTCTACAAAGCTATTTGAATCAAATGAAAGTCAAACACATTCAAACAAAGCTATTTGAATCAATTGAAAGTTAAAGATATTCTACAAAGCTGATGGAATCAAATGAATGTCAAACACATTCAAACAAAGCTATTTGAATCAAATGAAAGTCAAATAAGTTCTACAAAGCTAATCGTATCAAATGAAAGTCAAACGCAATCAAATAAAGCTATTAGAGTCAAATGAAAGTCAAACACATTCAAACAAAGTTGTTTAAATTGAATGAAAGTGAAATGTATTCTACTAAGCTAATTGAATCAAATGAAAGTTAAACGCATTCAAACAAAGCTATTTGAATCAAATGAGAGTTAAATACATTCTACAAAGCTAATTGAATCAAATGAAAGTCAAACACATTCAAACAAAGCTAATTGAATCAAATGAAAGTCAAATACATTCAACAAAGCTAATTGAATCAAATGAAAGTCAAACACATTCAAACGAAGCTAATTCAATCAAATGAAAGTCAAGCACATTCAAACAAAGCTATATTAATCAAATGAAAGTCAAATACATTCTACAAAGCTAATTAATTCAAATGAAAGTCAAACACATTCAAACAAAGCTATTTGAATCAAATTTAAAGTCAAATACATTCTATAAAGCTAATTGAATCAAATGAAAGTCATACACATTCAAACAAACCTATTTGAATCAATTGAAAGTCAAAGATATTCTACAAAGCTGATGGAATCAAATGAATGTCAAACACAATAAAACAAAGCTATTTGAATCAAATGAAAGTCAAACGCAATCAAATAAAGCTATTTAAGTCAAATGAAAGTCAAACACATTCAAACAAAGTTGTTTAAATTAAATGAAAGTGAAATGTATTCTACAAAGCTAATTAAATCAAATGAAAGTTAAACGCATTCAAACAAAGCTATTTGAATCAAATGAGAGTCAAATACATTCTACAAAGCTAATTGAATCAAATGAAAGTCAAACACATTCAAACAAAGCTAATTGAATCAAATGATAGTAAAAAACATTCAAACAAAGCTAATTGAATCAAATGAAAGTCAAACACATTCAAACAAAGCTAATTGAATCAAATGAAAGTCAAGCACATTCAAACAAAGCTATTTTAATCAAATGAAAGTCAAATACATTCTACAAAGCTAATTGAATCAAATGAAAGTCAAACACATTCAAACAAAGCTATTTGAATCAAATGAAAGTCAAATACGTTCTACAAAGCTAATTGTATCAAATGAAAGTCAAACGCAATCAAATAAAGCTATTTGAGTCAAATGAAAGTCAAACACATTCAAACAAAGTTGTCTAAATTAAATGAAAGTGAAATGTATTCTACAAAGCTAATTGAATCAAATGAAAGTTAAACGCATTCAAACAAAGCTATTTGAATCAAATGAAAGTCAAATACATTCAACAAAGCTAATTGAATCAAATGAAAGTAACACACATTCAAACAAAGCTAATTGAATCAGATGAAAGTCAAGCACATTCAAACAAAGCTATTTTAATCAAATGAAAGTCAAATACATTCTACAAAGCTAATTGAATCAAATGAAAGTCAAACACATTCAAACAAAGCTATTTGAATCAAATGAAAGTCAAACACATTCAAACAAAGCTATTTGAATCAAATGAGAGTTAAATACATTCAAACAAAGCTAATTAAATCAAATAAACGTCTAATACATTCTACAACGCTAATTGAATAAAATTAAAGTCAAACACATTCAAACAAAGCTAGTTGAATCAAATGAAAGTCAAACACATTCAAACAAAGATTTCGAATCAAATGAAAGTCAAATACATTCTACAATGCTAATTGAATCAAATGAAAGTCAAACACATTCAAATAAAGCTATTTGAATCAAATGAAAGTCAAATACATTCTACAAAGCTAATTGAATCAAATGAAAGTCAAACACATTCAAACAAAGCTATTTGAATCAAATGAGAGTCAAATAAATTCAAACAAAGCTATTTGAATCAAATGAAAGTCAAATACATTCTACAAAGCTAATTGAATCAAATGAAAGTCAAACACATTCAAACAAAGCTAATTGAATAAAATGAAAGTCAAGCACATTCAAACAAAGCTATTTTAATCAAATGAAAGTCAAATACATTCTACAAAGCTAATTGAATCAAATGAAAGTAAAACAGATACAAACAAAGCTATTTGAATCAAATGAAAGTCAAATACGTTCTACAAAGCTAATTGTATTAAATGAAAGTCAAACGCAATCAAATAAAGCTATTTGAGTCAAATGAAAGTCAAACACATTCAAACAAAGTTGTTTAAATTAAATGAAAGTGAAATGTATTCTACAAAGCTAATTGAATCAAATGAAAGTTAAACGCATTCAAACAAAGCTATTTGAATCAAATGAAAGTCAAATACATTCAACAAAGCTAATTGAATCAAATGAAAGTAACACACATTCAAACAAAGCTAATTGAATCAGATGAAAGTCAAGCACATTCAAACAAAGCTATTTTAATCAAATGAAAGTCAAATACGTTCTACAAAGCTAATTGAATCAAATGAAAGTCAAACACCATCAAACAAAGCTATTTGAATCAAATGAAAGTCAAATACATTCTACAAAGCTAATTGAATCAAATGAAAGTCAAACACATTCATACAAAGCTAATTGAATCAAATGAAAGTCAAACACATTCAAACAAAGCTATTTTAATTAAATGAATGTCAAAGACATTCTACAAAGCTAGTTGAATCAAATGAAAGTCAAACACATTCAAACAAAGCTATTTGACTTAAATGAAAGTCAAATACATTCTACAAAGCTAATTGAATCAAATGAAAGTGAAACACATTCAAACAAAGTTATTTGAGTGAAATGAAAGTCAAATACATTCTACAAAGCTAATTGAATCAAATTAAAATCAAACACATTCAAACAAAGCTATTTGAATCAAATGAAAGCCAAATACATTCTACAAAGCTAATTGAATCAAATGAAAGTCAAACACATTCAATCAAAGCTAATTGAATCAAATGAAAGTCAAATACATTCAACAAAGCTAATTGAATCAAATGAATGTCAAACACATTCAAACGAAGCTAATTGAATCAAATGAAAGTCAAGCACATTCAAACAAAGCTATATTAATCAAATGAAATTCAAATACATTCTACAAAGCTAATTGATTCAAATGCAAGTCAAACACATTCAAACAAAGCTATTTGAATCAAATGAAAGTCAAATACATTCTACAAAGCTAATTGAATAAAATGAAAGTCATACACATTCAAACAAAGCTATTTGAATCAATTCAAAGTCAAAGATATTCTACAAAGCTGATGGAATCAAATGAATGTCAAACACATTAAAACAAAGCTATTTGAATCAAATGAAAGTAAAATAAGTTCTACAAAGCTAATTGTATCAAATGAAAGTCAAACGCAATCAAATAAAGCTATTTGAGTCAAATGAAAGTCAAACACATTCAAACAAAGTTGTTTAAATTAAATGAAAGTGAAATGTATTCTACAAAGCTAATTGAATCAAATGAAAGTTAAACGCATTCAAACAAAGTTATTTGAATCAAATGAGAGTCAAATACATTCTACAAAGCAAATTGAATCAAATGAAAGTGAAACACATTCAAACAAAGCTAATTGAATCAAATGATAGTCAAACACATTCAAACAAAGCTAATTGAATCAAATGAAAGTCAAACACATTCAAACAAAGCTAATTGAATCAAATGAAAGTCAAGCACATTCAAACAAAGCTATTTTAATCAAATGAAAGTCAAATACATTCTACAAAGCTAATTGAATCAAATGAAAGTCAAACACATTTAAACAAAGCTATTTGAATCAAATGAAAGTCAAATACGTTCTACAAAGCTAATTGTATCAAATGAAAGTCAAACGCAGTCAAATAAAGCTATTTGAGTCAAATGAAAGTCAAACACATTCAAACAAAGTTGTTTAAATTAAATGAAAGTGAAATGTATTCTACAAAGCTAATTGAATCAAATGAAAGTTAAATGCATTCAAACAAAGCTATTTGAATCAAATGAAAGTCAAATACATTCAACAAAGCTAATTGAATCTAATGAAAGTCACACACATTCAAACAAAGCTAATTGAATCAGATGAAAGTCAAGCACATTCAAACAAAGCTATTTTAATCAAATGAAAGTCAAATACATTCTACAAAGCTAATTGAATCAAATGAAAGTCAAACACATTCAAACAAAGCTATATTAATGAAATGAAAGTCAAATACGTTCTACAAAAGCTAATTGTATCAAATGAAAGTCAAACGCAATCAAATAAAGCTATTTGAGTCAAATGAAAGTCAAACACATTCAAACAAAGTTGTTTAAATTAAATGAAAGTGAAATGTATTCTACAAAGCTAATTGAATCAAATGAAAGTTAAATGCATTCAAACAAAGCTATTTGAATCAAATGAAAGTCAAATACATTCAACAAAGCTAATTGAATCTAATGAAAGTCACACACATTCAAACAAAGCTAATTGAATCAGATGAAAGTCAAGAACATTCAAACAAAGCTATTTTAATCAAATGAAAGTCAAATACATTCTACAAAGCTAATTGAATCAAATGAAAGTCAAACACATTCAAACAAAGCTATATTAATGAAATGAAAGTCAAATACGTTCTACAAAGCTAATTGTATCAAATGAAAGTCAAACGCAATCAAATAAAGCTATTTGAGTCAAATGAAAGTCAAACACATTCAAACAAAGTTGTTTAAATTGAATGAAAGTGAAATGTATTCTACTAAGCTAATTGAATCAAATGAAAGTTAAACGCATTCAAACAAAGCTATTTGAATCAAATGAGAGTCAAATACATTCTACAAAGCTAATTGAATCAAATGAAAGTCAAACACATTCAAACAAAGCTAATTGACTCAAATGAAAGTCAAATACATTCAACAAAGCTAATTGAATCAAATGAAAGTCAAACACATTCAAACGAAGCTAATTGAATCAAATGAAAGTCAAGCACATTCAAACAAAGCTATATTAATCAAATGAAAGTCAAATACATTCTACAAAGGTAATTGAATCAAATGAAAGTGAAATGCATTCTACAAAGCTAATTGAATCTAATGAAAGTTAAACGCATTCAAACAAAGCTATTTGAATCAAATGAGAGTCAAATACATTCTACAAAGCTAATTGAATCAAATGAAAGTCAAACACATTCAAACAAAGCTAATTGAATCAAATGAAAAGTCAAATACATTCCACAAAGCTAATTGAATCAAATGAAAGTCAAACACATTCAAACGAAGCTAATTGAATCAAATGAAAGTCAAGCACATTCAAACAAAGCTATTTTAATCAAATGAAAGTCAAATACATTCTACAAAGCTAATTGAATAAAATGAAAGTCAAACACATTCAAACAAAGCTAATTGAATCAAATGAAATTCAAGTACATTCTACAAAGCTAATTGAATCAAATGAAAGTCAAACACATTCAAACAAAGCTAATTGAATAAATTGAAAGTCAAACACATTCAAACAAAGCTATTTAAATTAAATGAATGTCAAATACATTCTACAAAGCTAATTGAATCAAATGAAAGTCAAACACATTCAAACTAAGCTAATTGAATCAAATGAAAGTCAAACACATTCACACAAACCTAATTGAATCAAATGAAAGTCACACACATTCAAACAAAGCTAATTGAATCAGATGAAAGTCAAGCACATTCAAACAAAGCTATTTTAATCAAATGAAAGTCAAATACATTCTACAAAGCTAATTGAATCAAATGAAAGTCAAACACATTCAAACAAAGCTATTTGAATCAAATGAAAGTCAAACACATTCAAACAAAGCTATTTGAATCAAATGAGAGTCAAATACATTCAAACAAAGCTAATTAAATCAAATAAAAGTCTAATACATTCTACAACGCTAATTGAATAAAATTAAAGTCAAACACATTCAAACAAAGCTAATTGAATCAAATGAAAGTCAAACACATTCAAACAAAGATTTCGAATCAAATGAAAGTCAAATACATTCTACAAAGCTAATTGAATCAAATGAAAGTCAAACACATTCAAATAAAGCTATTTGAATCAAATGAAAGTCAAATACATTCTACAAAGCTAATTGAATCAAATGAAAGTTCAAACAAAGCCTTTTAAATCAAATGAAAGTCAAACACATTCAAAAAAAGCTTTTTGATTTAAATGAAAGTCAAACACATTCAAACAAAGCTATATAAATCAAATGAAAGTGAAATGCATTCTACAAAGCAAATTGAATTAAACGAAATTCAAACACATTCAAACAAAGCTATTTGAATCAAATGACGGTCAAATACATTCTACAAAGCCAATTTAATCAATTGAAAGTCAAACACATTCAAACAAAGCTATTTGAATTAAATGAAAGTCAAATACATTCTACAAAGCTAATTGAATCAAATGAAAGTCAAACACATTCAAACAAAGCTAATTGAATCAAATGAAAGTTAAACACATTCAAACAAATCTATTTGAATTAAATGAAAGTCAAATACATTCTACAAAGCTAATTGAATCAAATGAAAGTCAAACACATTCAAACAAAGCTAGTTGAATCAAATGAATGTCAAAACACATTCAAACAAATCTATTTAAATTAAATGAATGTCAAATACATTCTATAAAGCTAATTGAATCAAATGAATGTCAAACACATTCAAACAAAGCTATTTGAAACAAATGAAAGTCAAACACATTCAAACAAAGCTATTTGAATCAAATGAGAGTCAAATACATTCAAAACAAAGCTAATTAAATCAAATAAAAGTCTAATACATTCTACAACGCTAATTGAATAAAATTAAAGTCAAACACTTTCAAACAAAGCTAATTGAATCAAATTAAAGTCAAGCACATTCAAACAAAGCTATTTTAATCAAATGAAAGTCAAATACATTCTACAAAGCTAATTGAATCAAATGAAAGTCAAACACATTCAAATAAAGCTATTTGAATCAAATGAAAGTCAAATACATTCTACAAAGCTAATTGAATCAAATGAAAGTCAAACACATTCAAACAAAGCTATTAGAATCAAATGAGAGTCAAATAAATTCAAACAAAGCTATTTGAATCAAATGAACGTCAAATACATTCTACAAAGCTAATTGAATCAAATGAAAGTCAAACACATTCATACAAAGCTAATTGAATCAAATGAAAGTCAAACACATTCAAACAAAGCTATTTTAATTAAATGAATGTCAAATACATTCTACAAAGCTAATTGAATCAAATGTAAGTCAAACACATTCAAACAAAGCTATTTGACTCAAATGAAAGTCAAATACATTCTACAAAGCTAATTGAATCAAATGAAAGTCAACCACATTCAAACAAAGCTAATTGAATCAAATGAAAGTCAAACACATTCAAACAAAGCTATTTTAATTAAATGAATGTCAAATACATTCTACAAAGCTAATTGAATCAAATGAAAGTCAAACACATTCAAACAAAGCTATTTGAATCAATTGAAAGTCAAAGATATTCTACTAAGCTGGTGGAATCAAATGAATGTCAAAACACATTCAAACAAAGCTATTTGAATAAAATGAAAGTCAAATAAGTTCTACAAAGCTAATTGTAACAAATGAAAGTCAAACGCAATCAAATAAAGCTATTTAAGTCAAATGAAAGTCAAACACATTCAAACAAAGTTGTTTAAATTGAATGAAAGTAAAATGTATTCTACTAAGCTAATTCAATCAAATGAAAGTTAAACGCATTCAAACAAAGCTATTTGAATCAAATGAGAGTCAAATACATTCTACAAAGCTAATTGAATCAAATGAAAGTCAAACAACATTCAAACAAAGCTAATTAAATCAAATGAAAGTCAAATACATTCAACAAAGCTAATTGAATCAAATGAAAGACAAATACATTCTACAAAGCTAATTGAATCAATTGAAAGTCAAATATATTCTACAAAGCTGATGGAATCAAATGAAAGTCTAACACATTCAAACAAATCTATTTGAATCAAATGAAAGTTAAATACGTTCTACAAAGCTAATTGTATCAAATGAAATTCAAACGCAATCAAATAAAGCTATTTGAGTCAAATGAAAGTCAAACACATTCAAACAAAGTTGTTTAAATTAAATGAAAGTGAAATGTATTCTACAAAGCTAATTGAATCAAATGAAAGTTAAACGCATTCAAACAAAGCTATTTGAATCAAATGAGAGCCAAATACATTCTACAAAGCTAATTGAATCAAATGAAAGTCAAACACATTTAAACAAAGCTATTTGAATTAAATGAAATTCAAACACATTCAAACAAAGCTATTTGAATCAAATGACAGTCAAATACATTCTACAAAGCTAATTGAATCAGTTGAAAGTCAAACACATTCAAACAAAGCTATTTGTATCAAATGAAAGTCAAATACATTCTACAAAGCTAATTGAATCAAACGAAAGTCAAACACATTCAAACAAAGCTAATTGAATCAAATGAAAGTCAAACACATTCAAACAAAGCTATTTTAATTAAATGAATGTCAAATACATTCTACAAAGCTAATTGAATCAAATGAAAGTCAAACACATTCAAACAAAGCTATTTAAATCAATTGAAAGTCAAAGATATTCTACTAAGCTGGTGGAATCAAATGAATGTCAAACACATTCAAACAAAGCTATTTGAATAAAATGAAAGTCAAATAAGTTCTACAAAGCTAATTGTAACAAATGAAAGTCAAACGCAATCAAATAAAGCTATTTGAGTCAAATGAAAGTCAAACACATTCAAACAAAGTTGTTTGAATTGAATGAAAGTAAAATGTAATCTACTAAGCTAATTGAATCAAATGAAAGTTAAACGCATTCAAACAAAGCTATTTGAATCAAATGAGAGTCAAATACATTCTACAAAGCTAATTGAATCAAATGAAAGTCAAACAACATTTAAACAAAGCTAATTGAATCAAATGAAAGTCAAATACATTCAACAAAGCTAATTGAATCAAATGAAAGACAAATACATTCTACAAAGCTAATTGAATCAATTGAAAGTCAAATATATTCTACAAAGCTGATGGAATCAAATGAAAGTCAAACACATTCAAACAAAGCTATTTGAATCAAATGAAAGTTAAATACGTTCTACAAAGCTAATTGTATCAAATGAAATTTCAAACGCAATCAAATAAAGCTATTTGAGTCAAATGAAAGTCAAACACATTCAAACAAAATTGTTTAAATTAAATGAAAGTGAAATGTATTCTACAAAGCTAATTGAATCAAATGAAAGTTAAACGCATTCAAACAAAGCTATTTGAATCAAATGAGAGTCAAATACATTCTACAAAGCTAATTGAATCAAATGAAAGTCAAACACATTCAAACAAAGCTAATTGAATCAAATGAAAGTCAAACACATTCAAACAAAGCTATTTTAATTAAATGAATGTCAAATACATTCTACAAACCTAATTGAATCAAATGAAAGTCAAAACACATTCAAACAAAGCTATTTAAAGAAAATGAAAGTCTAATACATTCTACAAAGCAAATTGAAAAAATGAAAGTGAAACACAGTCAAACAAAGGTATTTGACTCAAATGAAAGTAAAATACATTCTACAAAGCTAATTGAATCAAATAAAAGTCAACCACATTCAAACAAAGCTAATTGAATCAAATGAAAGTCAAATACATTCTACAAAGCTAATTGAATCAATAGAAAGTCAAATATATTCTACAAAGCTAATTGAATCAATTAAAAGTCAAATACATTCTACAAAGCTGAAGGAATCAAATGAAAGTCAAACACATTCAAACAAGGCTATTTGAATCAAATGAAAGTGAAATGCATTCTACAATGCTAATTGAATCAACTGAAAGTGAAACACATTCAAACAAAGCTATTTGAATCAAATGAGAGTCAAATACATTCAAACAAAGCTAATTAAATCTAATAAAAGTCAAATACATTCTACAAAGCTAATTGAATCAAATGAAAGTCAAATACATTCTACAAAGCTAATTGAATCAATTGAAAGTCAAATACATTCTATAAAGCTGATGGAATCAAATGAAAGTAAAACACATTCAAACAAAGCTATTTGAATCAAATGAAAGTTAAATTCGTTCTACAAAGCTAATTGTATCAAATGAAAGTCAAACGCAATCAAATAAAGCTATTTGAGTCAAATGAAAGTCAAACACATTCAAACAAAGTTGTTTAAATTAAATTAAGTGAAATGTATTCTACAAAGCTAATTGAATCAAATGAAAGTTACACGCATTCCAACAAAGCTATTTGAATCAAATGAAAGTCAAACACATTCAAACAAAGCTAATTGAATCAAATGAATGTCAAATACATTCAACAAAGCTAACTGAATCAAATGAAAGTCAAACACATTCAAACAAAGCTATTTTAATTAAATGAATGTCAAATACATTCTACAAAGCAAATTGAAAAAAATGAAAGTCAAACACAGTCAAACAAAGGTATTTGACTCAAATGAAAGTCAAATACATTCTACAAAGCTAATTGAATCAAATAAAAGTCAACCACATTCAAACAAAGCTAATTGAATCAAATGAAAGTCAAAGACATTCTACAAAGCTAATTGAATCAATAGAAAGTCAAATACATTCTACAATGCTAATTGAATCAATTGAAAGTCAAATACATTCTACAAAGCTGATGGAATCAAATGAAAGTCAAACACATTCAAACAAAACTATTTGAATCAAATGAAAGTTAAATACATTCAAACAACGCTATTTGAATCAAATGAGAGTCAAATACATTCAAACAA
The DNA here is from genome assembly GCF_001683475.1 of Chenopodium quinoa. Classification (NCBI taxonomy): domain Eukaryota; kingdom Viridiplantae; phylum Streptophyta; class Magnoliopsida; order Caryophyllales; family Amaranthaceae; genus Chenopodium; species Chenopodium quinoa. Next base: position 21,027 of record NW_018743995.1, read on the forward strand.
AGCTAATTAAATCAAATAAAAGTCTAATACATTCTACAACGCTAATTGAATAAAATTAAAGTCAAACACATTCAAACAAAGCTAATTGAATCAAATGAAAGTCAAACACATTCAAACAAAGATTTCGAATCAAATGAAAGTCAAATACATTCTACAAAGCTAATTGAATCAAATGAAAGTCAAACACATTCAAATAAAGCTATTTGAATCAAATGAAAGTCAATACATTCTACAAAGCTAATTGAATCAAATGAAAGTCAAACACATTCAAACAAAGCTATTAGAATCAAATGAGAGTCAAATAAATTCAAACAAAGCTATTTGAATCAAATGAAAGTCAAATACATTCTACAAAGCTAATTGAATCAAATGAAAGTCAAACACATTCATACAAAGCTAATTGAATCAAATGAAAGTCAAACACATTCAAACAAAGCTATTTTAATTAAATGAATGTCAAATACATTCTACAAACCTAATTGAATCAAACGAAAGTCAAACACATTCAAACAAAGCTATTTAAAGAAAATGAAAGTCAAATACATTCTACAAAGCAAATTGAAAAAAAATGAAAGTCAAACACAGTCAAACAAAGGTATTTGAATCAAATGAGAGTCAAATACATTCTACAAAGCTAAATTGAATCAAATAAAGTCAACCACATTCAAACAAAAGCTATTTGAATCAAATGAAAGTCAAATACATTCTCAAAGATAATTGAATCAATTGAAAGTCAAATACATTCTACAAAGCTGATGGAATCAAATGAAAGTCAAACACATTCAAGCAAAGCTATTTGAATCAAATGAAAGTTAAATACGTTCTACAGAGCTAATTGTATCAAATGAAAGTCAAACGCAATCAAATAAAGCTATTTGAGTCAAATGAAAAACAAACACATTCAAACAGAGTTGTTTAAATTAAATGAAAGTGAAATGTATTCTACAAAGCTAATTGAATCAAATGAAAGTTAAACGCATTCAAACAAAGCTATTTGAATCAAATGAGAGTCAAATACATTCTACAAAGCTAATTGAATCAAATGAAGTCAAAACACATTCAAACAAAGCTATTTGAATCAAATGAAAGTCAAACACATTCAAACAAAGCTATTTGAATCAATGAGAGTCAAATACATTCAAACAAAGCTAATTAAATTAAATAAAAGTCTAATACATTCTAACAAAGCTAATTGAATAAAATTAAAGTCAAAACACATTCAAACAAAGCCAATTGAATCAAATGAAAGTCAAACACATTCAAACAAAGATTTCAAATCAAATGAAAGTCAAATACATTCTACAAAGCTAATTGAATCAAAATGAAAGTCAAAACACATTCAAACAAAGCTAATTGAATCAAATGAAAGTCAAACACATTCAAACAAAGCTATTTTAATTAAATGAATGTCAAATACATTCTACAAAAGCTAATTGAATAAAATGAAAGTCAAACACATTCAAACAAAGCTATTTAAAGAAAATGAAAGTCAAATACATTCTACAAAGCAAATTGAAAAAAATGAAAGTCAAACACAGTCAAACAAAGGTATTTGACTCAAATGAAAGTCAAATACATTCTAACAAAGCTAATTGAATCAATTGAAAGTCAAATACATTCTACAAAGCTGATGGAATCAAATGAAAGTCAAACACATTCAAACAAAGCTATTTGGATCAAATGAAAGTTAAATACGTTCTACAAAGCTAATTGTATCAAATGAAAGTCAAACGCAATCAAATAAAGCTATTTGAGTCAAATGAAAACAAACACATTCAAACAAAGTTGTTTTAAATCAAATGAAAGTGAAATGTATTCTACAAAGCTAATTGAATCAAATGAAAGTTAAACGCATTCAAACAAAGCTATTTGAATCAAATGAGAGTCAAATACATTCTACAAAGCTAATTGAATCAAATGAAAGTCAAACACATTCAAACAAAGCTAATTGAATCAAATGAAAGTCAAACACATTCAAACAAAGCTATTTTAATTAAATGAATGTCAAATACATTCTACAAACCTAATTGAATCAAATGAAAGTCAAACACATTCAAACAAAGCTATTTAAAGAAAATGAAAGTCTAATACATTCTACAAAGCAAATTGAAAAAAATGAAAGTGAAACACAGTCAAACAAAGGTATTTGACTCAAATGAAAGTAAAATACATTCTACAAAGCTAATTGAATCAAATAAAAGTCAACCACATTCAAACAAAGCTAATTGAATCAAATGAAAGTCAAATACATTCTACAAAGCTAATTGAATCAATAGAAAGTCAAATATATTCTACAAAGCTAATTGAATCAATTAAAAGTCAAATACATTCTACAAAGCTGAAGGAATCAAATGAAAGTCAAACACATTCAAACAAGGCTATTTGAATCAAATGAAAGTGAAATGCATTCTACAATGCTAATTGAATCAACTGAAAGTGAAACACATTCAAACAAAGCTATTTGAATCAAATGAGAGTCAAATACATTCAAACAAAGCTAATTAAATCTAATAAAAGTCAAATACATTCTACAAAGCTAATTGAATCAAATGAAAGTCAAATAGATTCTACAAAGCTAATTGAATCAATTGAAAGTCAAATACATTCTATAAAGCTGATGGAATCAAATGAAAGTAAAACACATTCAAACAAAGCTATTTGAATCATATGAAAGTTAAATTCGTTCTACAAAGCTAATTGTATCAAATGAAAGTCAAACGCAATCAAATAAAGCTATTTGAGTCAAATAAAAGTCAAACACATTCAAACAAAGTTGTTTAAATTAAATTAAAGTGAAATGTATTCTACAAAGCTAATTGAATCAAATGAAAGTTACACGCATTCCAACAAAGCTATTTGAATCAAATGAAAGTCAAACACATTCAAACAAAGCTAATTGAATCAAATGAATGTCAAATACATTCAACAAAGCTAACTGAATCAAATGAAAGTCAAACACATTCAAACAAAGCTATTTTAATTAAATGAATGTCAAATACATTCTACAAAGCAAATTGAAAAAAATGAAAGTCAAACACAGTCAAACAAAGGTATTTGACTCAAATGAAAGTCAAATACATTCTACAAAGCTAATTGAATCAAATAAAAGTCAACCACATTCAAACAAAGCTAATTGAATCAAATGAAAGTCAAAGACATTCTACAAAGCTAATTGAATCAATAGAAAGTCAAATACATTCTACAATGCTAATTGAATCAATTGAAAGTCAAATACATTCTAAAGCTGATGGAATCAAATGAAAGTCAAACACATTCAAACAAAACTATTTGAATCAAATGAAAGTTAAATACATTCAAACAACGCTATTTGAATCAAATGAGAGTCAAATACATTCAAACAAAGCTAATTAAATCAAATAAAAGTCTAATACATTCTACAACGCTAATTGAATAAAATTAAAGTCAAACACATTCAAACAAAGCTAATTGAATCAAATGAAAGTCAAACACATTCAAACAAAGATTTCGAATCAAATGAAAGTCAAATACATTCTACAAAGCTAATTGAATCAAATGAAAGTCAAACACATTCAAATAAAGCTATTTGAATCAAATGAAAGTCAAAACATTCTACAAGCTAATTGAATCAAATGAAAGTCAAACACATTCAAACAAAGCTAATTAGAATCAAATGAGATTCAAATAAATTCAAACAAAGCTATTTGAATCAAATGAAAGTCAATACATTCTACAAAGCTAATTGAATCAAATGAAAGTCAAACACATTCATACAAAGCTAATTGAATCAAATGAAAGTCAAACACATTCAAACAAAGCTATTTTAATTAAATGAATGTCAAATACATTCTACAAACCTAATTGAATCAAACGAAAGTCAAACACATTCAAACAAAGCTATTTAAAGAAAATGAAAGTCAAATACATTCTACAAAGCAAATTGAAAAAAATGAAAGTCAAACACAGTCAAACAAAGGTATTTGAATCAAATGAGAGTCAAATACATTCTACAAAGCTAATTGAATCAAATAAAAGTCAACCACATTCAACAGCTATTTGAATCAAATGAAAGTCAAATACATTCTACAAAGATAATTGAATCAATTGAAAGTCAAATACATTCTACAAAGCTGATGGAATCAAATGAAAATCAACACATTCAAGCAAAGCTATTTGAATCAAATGAAAGTTAAATACGTTCTACAAAGCTAATTGTATCAAATGAAAGTCAAACGCAATCAAATAAAGCTATTTGAGTCAAATGAAACAAACACATTCAAACAGAGTTGTTTAAATTAAATGAAAGTGAAATGTATTCTACAAAGCTAATTGAATCAAATGAAAGTTAAAACGCATTCAAACAAAGCTATTTGAATCAAATGAGAGTCAAATACATTCTACAAAGCTAATTGAATCAAATGAAAGTCAAACACATTCAAACAAAGCTATTTGAATCAAATGAAAGTCAAACACATTCAAACAAAGCTATTTGAATCAAATGAGAGTCAAATACATTCAAACAAAGCTAATTAAATTAAATAAAAGTCTAATACATTCTACAAAGCTAATTGAATAAAATTAAAGTCAAAAACATTCAAACAAAGCCAATTGAATCAAATGAAAGTCAAACACATTCAAACAAAGATTTCAAATCAAATGAAAGTCAAATACATTCTACAAAAGCTAATTGAATCAAATGAAAGTCAAACACATTCAAACAAAGCTAATTGAATCAAATGAAAGTCAAACACATTCAACAAAGCAAATTGAAAAAAATGAAAGTCAAACACAGTCAAACAAAGGTATTTGACTCAAATGAAAGTCAAATACATTCTACAAAGCTAATTGAATCAATTGAAAGTCAAATACATTCTACAAAGCTGATGGAATCAAATGAAAGTCAACACATTCAAACAAAGCTATTTGGATCAAATGAAAGTTAAATACGTTCTACAAAGCTAATTGTATCAAATGAAAGTCAAACGCAATCAAATAAAGCTATTGAGTCAAATGAAAACAAACACATTCAAACAAAGTTGTTTAAATCAAATGAAAGTGAAATGTATTCTACAAAGCTAATTGAATCAAATGAAAGTTAAACGCATTCAAACAAAGCTATTTGAATCAAATGAGAGTCAAAGAATCAAATGAAAGTCAAACACATTCAAACAAAGCTAATTGAATCAAATGAAAGTCAAACACATTCAAACAAAGCTATTTTAATTAAATGAATGTCAAATACATTCTACAAACCTAATTGAATCAAATGAAAGTCAAACACATTCAAACAAAGCTATTTAAGAAAATGAAAGTCTAATACATTCTACAAAGCAAATTGAAAAAATGAAAGTGAAACACAGTCAAACAAAGGTATTTAACTCAAATGAAAGTAAAATACATTCTACAAAGCTAATTGAATCAAATAAAAGTCAACCACATTCAAACAAAGCTAATTGAATCAAATGAAAGTCAAATACATTCTACAAAGCTAATTGAATCAATAGAAAGTCAAATATATTCTACAAAGCTAATTGAATCAAAAAAGTCAAATACATTCTAAAAAGCTGAAGGAATCAAATGAAAGTCAAACACATTCAAACAAGGCTATTTGAATCAAATGAAAGTGAAATGCATTCTACAATGCTAATTGAATCAACTGAAAGTGAAACACATTCAAACAAAGCTATTGAATCAAATGAAGTCAAAGTCAAATACATTCTACAAAGCTAATTGAATCAAATGAAAGTCAAATAGATTCTACAAAGCTAATTGAATCAATTGAAAGTCAAATACATTCTATAAAGCTGATGGAATCAAATGAAAGTAAAACACATTCAAACAAAGCTATTTGAATCAAATGAAAGTTAAATTCGTTCTACAAAGCTAATTGTATCAAATGAAAGTCAAACGCAATCAAATAAAGCTATTTGAGTCAAATAAAAGTCAAACACATTCAAACAAAGTTGTTTAAATTAAATTAAAGTGAAATGTATTCTACAAAGCTAATTGAATCAAATGAAAGTTAACGCATTCCAACAAAGCTATTTGAATCAAATGAAGTCAAACACATTCAAACAAAGCTAATTGAATCAAATGAATCAAATGCTAAAATCAAATGAAAGTCAAACATTCAAACAAAGCTATTTTAATTAAATGAATGTCAAATACATTCTACAAAGCAAATTGAAAAAAGAAAGTCAAACACAGTCAAACAAAGGTATTTGACTCAAATGAAAGTCAAATACATTCTACAAAGCTAATTGAATCAAATAAAAGTCAACCACATTCAAACAAAGCTAATTGAATCAAATGAAAGTCAAAGACATTCTACAAAGCTAATTGAATCAATAGAAAGTCAAATACATTCTACAATGCTAATTGAATCAATTGAAAGTCAAATACATTCTACAAAGCTGATGGAATCAAATGAAAGTCAAACACATTCAAACAAAACTATTTGAATCAAATGAAAGTTAAATACATTGCTATTTGAATCAAATGAAATACATTCAAACAAAGCTAATTAAATCAAATAAAAGTCTAATACATTCTACAACGCTAATTGAATAAAATTAAAGTCAAACACATTCAAACAAAGCTAATTGAATCAAATGAAAGTCAAACACATTCAAACAAAGATTTCGAATCAAATGAAAGTCAAATACATTCTACAAAGCTAATTGAATCAAATGAAAGTCAAACACATTCAAATAAAGCTATTTGAATCAAATGAAAGTCAAACATTCTACAAAGCTAATTGAATCAAATGAAAGTCAAACACATTCAAACAAAGCTAATCAAATGCAAATAAATTCAAAGCTATTTGAATCAAATGAAAGTCAAATACATTCTACAAAGCTAATTGAATCAAATGAAAGTCAAACACATTCATACAAAGCTAATTGAATCAAATGAAAGTCAAACACATTCAAACAAGCTATTTTAATTAAATGAATGTCAAATACATTCTACAAACCTAATTGAATCAAACGAAAGTCAAACACATTCAAACAAAGCTATTTAAAGAAAATGAAAGTCAAATACATTCTACAAAGCAAATTGAAAAAAATGAAAGTCAAACACAGTCAAACAAAGGTATTTGAATCAAATGAAGTCAAATACATTCTACAAAGCTAATTGAATCAAATAAAGTCAACCACATTCAAACAAAGCTATTTGAATCAAATGAAAGTCAAATACATTCTACAAAGCAATTGAAAGTCAAATACATTCTACAAAGCTGATGGAATCAAATGAAAATCAAACACATTCAAGCAAAGCTATTTGAATCAAATGAAAGTTAAATACGTTCTACAAAGCTAATTGTATCAAATGAAAGTCAAACGCAATCAAATAAAGCTATTTGAGTCAAATGAAAACAAACACATTCAAACAGAGTTGTTTAAATTAAATGAAAGTGAAATGTATTCTACAAAGCTAATTGAATCAAATGAAAGTTAAACGCATTCAAACAAAGCTATTTGAATCAAATGAGAGTCAAATACATTCTACAAAGCTAATTGAATCAAATGAAAGTCAAACACATTCAAACAAAGCTATTTGAATCAAATGAAAGTCAAACACATTCAAACAAAGCTATTTGAATCAAATGAGAGTCAAATACATTCAAACAAAGCTAATTAAATTAAATAAAAGTCTAATACATTCTACAAAGCTAATTGAATAAAATTAAAGTCAAAACATTCAAAAAAGCCAATTGAATCAAATGAAAGTCAAACACATTCAAACAAGATTTCAAATCAAATGAAAGTCAAATACATTCTACAAAGCTAATTGAATCAAATGAAAGTCAAACATTCAAACAAAGCTAATTGAATCAAATGAAAGTCAAACACATTCAAAAAGCTATTTTAATTAAATGAATGTCAAATACATTCTAAAAGCTAATTGAATAAAATGAAAGTCAAACACATTCAAACAAAGCTATTTAAAGAAAATGAAAGTCAAATACATTCTACAAAGCAAATTGAAAAAAATGAAAGTCAAACACAGTCAAACAAAGGTATTTGACTCAAATGAAAGTCAAATACATTCTACAAAGCTAATTGAATCAATTGAAAGTCAAATACATTCTACAAAGCTGATGGAATCAAATGAAAGTCAAACACATTCAAACAAAGCTATTTGATCAAATGAAAGTTAAATACGTTCTACAAGCTAATTGTATCAAATGAAAGTCAAACGCAATCAAATAAAGCTATTTGAGTCAAATGAAAACAAACACATTCAAACAAAGTTGTTTAAATTAAATGAAAGTGAAATGTATTCTACAAAGCTAATTGAATCAAATGAAAGTTAAACGCATTCAAACAAAGCTATTTGAATCAAATGAGAGTCAAATACATTCTACAAAGCTAATTGAATCAAATGAATCAAACAAAGCTATTTGAATAAAATGAAAGTCAAACAAATTCAAAAAAAGCTATTTGAATCAAATGAGAGTCAAATACATTCAAACAAAGCTAATTAAATTAAATAAAAGTCTAATACATTCTACAAAGCTAATTGAATAAAATTAAAGTCAAACACATTCAAACAAAGCCAATTGAATCAAATGAAAGTCAAACACATTCAAACAAAGATTTCGAATCAAATGAAAGTCAAATACATTCTACAAAGCTAATTGAATCAAATGAAAGTCAAACACATTCAAATAAAGCTATTTAAATCAAATGAAAGTCAAATACATTCTACAAAGCTAATTGAATCAAATGAAAGTCAAACACAACAAAGCTATTTGAATCAAATGAGAGTCAAATAAATTCAAACAAAGCTATTTGAATAAAATGAAAGTCAAATACATTCTACAAAGCAAATTGAATAAAATGAAAGTCAAACACATTCAAACAAAGCTAATTGAATCAAATGAAAGTCAAACTCATTCAAACAAAGCTATTTTAATTAAATGAATGTCAAATACATTCTACAAAGCTAATTGAATCAAATGAAAGTCAAACACATTCAAACAAAGCTATTTGAAGAAAATGAAAGTCAAATACATTCTACAAAGCAAATTGAAAAAAATGAAAGTCAAACACAGTCAAACAAAGGTATTTAACTCAAATGAAAGTCAAATACATTCTACAAAGCTAATTGAATCAAATGAATGTGAACCACATTCAAACAAAGCTATTTGAATCAAATGAAAGTCAAATACATTCTACAAAGCTAATTGAATCAATTGAAAGTCAAATACATTCTACAAAGCTGATGGAATCAATGAAAGTCAAACACATTCAAACAAAGATATTTGAATCAAATGAAAGTCAAATACATTCTACAAAGCTATTTGAATAAAATTAAAGTCAAACACATTCAACAAAGCCAATTGAATCAAATGAAAGTCAAACACATTCAAACAAAGATTTCGAATCAAATGAAAGTCAAATACATTTCTACAAAGCTAGTTGAATTCAAATGAAAGTCAAACACATTCAAACAAAGCTAATTGAATCAAATGAAAGTCAAACACATTCAAACAAAGCTATTTTAATTAAATGAATGTCAAATACATTCTACAAAGCTAATTGAATAAAATGAAATTCAAACACATTCAAACAAAGCTATTTAAAGAAAATGAAAGTCAAATACATTCTACAAAGCAAATTGAAAAAAATAAAAGTCAAACACAGTCAAACAAAGGTATTTGACTAAAATGAAAGTCAAATACATTCTACAAAGCTGATGGAATCAAATGAAAGTCAAACACATTCAAGCAAAGCTATTTGAATCAAATGAAAGTTAAATACGTTCTACAAAGCTAATTGTATCAAATGAAAGTCAAACGCAATCAAATAAAGCTATTTGAGTCAAATGAAAATAAACACATTCAAACAGAGTTGTTTAAATTAAATGAAAGTGAAATGTATTCTACAAAGCTAATTGAATCAAATGAAAGTTAAACGCATTCAAACAAAGCTATTTGAATCAAATGAGAGTCAAATACATTCAACAAAGCTGATGGAATCAAATGAAAGTCAAACACATTCAAACAAAGCTATTTGAATCAAATGAAAGTCAAACACATTCAAACAAAGCTATTTGAATCAAACGAGAGTCAAATACATTCAAAACCAAAGCGAATTAAATTAAATAAAAGTCTAATACATTCTACAAAGCTAATTGAATAAAATTAAAGTCAAACACATTCAAACAAAGCCAATTGAATCAAATGAAAGGCAAACACATTCAAACAAAGATTTCAAATCAAATGAAAGTCAAATACATTCTACAAAGCTAATTGAATCAAATGAAAGTCAAACACATTCAAAATAAAGCTATTTAAATCAAATGAAAGTCAAATACATTCTACAAAGCTAATTGAATCAAATGAAAGTCAAACACATTCAAACAAAGCTATTTGAATCAAATGAGAGTCAAATAAAATTCAAATAAAGCTATTTGAATCAAATGAAAGTCAAATACATTCTACAAAGCTAATTGAATCAAATGAAAGTCAAACACATTCAAACAAAGCTATTTTAATTAAATGAATGTCAAATACATTCTACAATGCTAATTGAATCAAATGAAAGTCAAACACATTCAAACAAAGCTATTTGAAGAAAAATGAAATTCAAATACATTCTACAAAGCAAATTGAAAAAAATGAAAGTCAAACACAGTCAAAACAAAGGTATTTAACTCAAATGAAAGTCAAATACATTCTACAAAGCTAATTGAATCAAATGAATGTCAACCACATTCAAACAAAGCTATTTGAATCAAATGAAAGTCAAATACATTCTACAAAGCTAATTGAATCAATTGAAAGTCAAATACATTCTACAAAGCTGATGGAATCGAATGAAAGTCAAAACACATTCAAACAAAGCTATTTGAATCAAAATGAAAGTCAAATACATTCTACAAAGCTATTTGAATAAAATTAAAGTCAAACACATTCAAACAAAGCCAATTGAATCAAAATGAAAGTCAAACACATTCAAACAAAGATTTTCGAATCAAATGAAAGTCAAATACATTCTACAAAGCTAGTTGAATCAAATGAAAGTCAAACACATTCAAAAAAGCTAATTGAATCAAATGAAAGTCAAACACATTCAAACAAAGCTATTTTAATTAAATGAATGTCAAATACATTCTACAAAGCTAATTGAATAAAATGAAATTCAAACACATTCAAACAAAGCTATTTAAAGAAAATGAAAGTCAAATACATTCTACAAAGCAAATTGAAAAAAAATAAAAAGTCAAACACAGTCAAACAAAGGTATTTGACTAAAATGAAAGTCAAATACATTCTACAAAGCTGATGGAATCAAATGAAAGTCAAACACATTCAAACAAAGTTGTTTGAATTGAATGAAAGTAAAAATGTATTCTACTAAGCTAATTGAATCAAATGAAAGTTAAACGCATTCAAACAAAGCTATTTGAATCAAATGAGAGTCAAATACATTCTACAAAGCTAATTGAATCAAATGAAAGTCAAACAACATTTAAACAAAGCTAATTGAATCAAATGAAAGTCAAATACATTCAACAAAGCTTAATTGAATCAAATGAAAGACAAATACATTCTACAAAGCTAATTGAATCAATTGAAAGTCAAATATATTCTACAAAGCTGATGGAATCAAATGAAAGTCAAACACATTCAAACAAAGCTATTTGAATCAAATGAAAGTTAAATACGTTCTACAAAGCTAATTGTATCAAATGAAATTCAAACGCAATCAAATAAAGCTATTTGAGTCAAATGAAAGTCAAACACATTCAAACAAAATTGTTTAAATTAAATGAAAGTGAAATGTATTCTACAAAGCTAATTGAATCAAATGAAAGTTAAACGCATTCAAACAAAGCTATTTGAATCAAATGAGAGTCAAATACATTCTACAAAGCTAATTGAATCAAATGAAAGTCAAACACATTCAAACAAAGCTAATTGAATCAAATGAAAGTCAAACACATTCAAACAAAGCTATTTTAATTAAATGAATGTCAAATACATTCTACAAAACCTAATTGAATCAAATGAAAGTCAAACACATTCAAACAAAGCTATTTAAAGAAAATGAAAGTCTAATACATTCTACAAAGCAAATTGAAAAAAATGAAAGTGAAACACAGTCAAACAAAGGTATTTGACTCAAATGAAAGTAAAATACATTCTACAAAGCTAATTGAATCAAATAAAAGTCAACCACATTCAAACAAAGCTAATTGAATCAAATGAAAGTCAAATACATTCTACAAAGCTAATTGAATCAATAGAAAGTCAAATATATTCTACAAAGCTAATTGAATCAATTAAAAGTCAAATACATTCTACAAAGCTGAAGGAATCAAATGAAAGTCAAACACATTCAAACAAGGCTATTGAATCAAATGAAAGTGAAATGCATTCTACAATGCTAATTGAATCAACTGAAAGTGAAACACATTCAAACAAAGCTATTTGAATCAAATGAGAGTCAAATACATTCAAACAAAGCTAATTAAATCTAATAAAAGTCAAATACATTCTACAAAGCTAATTGAATCAAATGAAAGTCAAATACATTCTACAAAGCTAATTGAATCAATTGAAAGTCAAATACATTCTATAAAGCTGATGGAATCAAATGAAAGTAAAACACATTCAAACAAAGCTATTTGAATCAAATGAAAAGTTAAATTCGTTCTACAAAGCTAATTGTATCAAATGAAAGTCAAACGCAATCAAATAAAGCTATTTGAGTCAAATGAAAGTCAAACACATTCAAACAAAGTTGTTTAAATTAAATTAAAGTGAAATGTATTCTACAAAGCTAATTGAATCAAATGAAAGTTACACGCATTCCAACAAAGCTATTTTGAATCAAATGAAAGTCAAACACATTCAAACAAAGCTAATTGAATCAAATGAATGTCAAATACATTCAACAAAGCTAACTGAATCAAATGAAAGTCAAACACATTCAAACAAAGCTATTTTAATTAAATGAATGTCAAATACATTCTACAAAGCAAATTGAAAAAAATGAAAGTCAAACACAGTCAAACAAAGGTATTTGACTCAAATGAAAGTCAAATACATTCTACAAAGCTAATTGAATCAAATAAAAGTCAACCACATTCAAACAAAGCTAATTGAATCAAATGAAAGTCAAAGACATTCTACAAAGCTAATTGAATCAATAGAAAGTCAAACACATTCTACAATGCTAATTGAATCAATTGAAAGTCAAATACATTCTACAAAGCTGATGGAATCAAATGAAAGTCAAACACATTCAAACAAAACTATTTGAATCAAATGAAAGTTAAATTACATTCAAACAACGCTATTTGAATCAAATGAGAGTCAAATACATTCAAACAAAGCTAATTAAATCAAATAAAAGTCTAATACATTCTACAACGCTAATTGAATAAAATTAAAGTCAAACACATTCAAACAAAGCTAATTGAATCAAATGAAAGTCAAACACATTCAAACAAAGATTTCGAATCAAATGAAAGTCAAATACATTCTACAAAGCTAATTGAATCAAATGAAAGTCAAACACATTCAAATAAAGCTATTTGAATCAAATGAAAGTCAAATACATTCTACAAAGCTAATTGAATCAAATGAAAGTCAAACACATTCAAAACAAAGCTATTAGAATCAAATGAGAGTCAAATAAATTCAAACAAAGCTATTTTGAATCAAATGAAAGTCAAATACATTCTACAAAAGCTAATTGAATCAAATGAAAGTCAAACACATTCATACAAAGCTAATTGAATCAAATGAAAGTCAAACACATTCAAACAAAGCTATTTTAATTAAATGAATGTCAAATACATTCTACAAACCTAATTGAATCAAACGAAAGTCAAACACATTCAAACAAAGCTATTTAAAGAAAATGAAAGTCAAATACATTCTACAAAGCAAATTGAAAAAAATGAAAGTCAAACACAGTCAAACAAAGGTATTTGAATCAAATGAGAGTCAAATACATTCTACAAAGCTAATTGAATCAAATAAAGTCAACCACATTCAAACAAAGCTATTTGAATCAAATGAAAGTCAAATACATTCTACAAAGATAATTGAATCAATTGAAAGTCAAATACATTCTACAAAGCTGATGGAATCAAATGAAAGTCAAACACATTCAAGCAAAGCTATTTGAATCAAATGAAAGTTAAATACGTTCTACAAAGCTAATTGTATCAAATGAAAGTCAAACGCAATCAAATAAAGCTATTTGAGTCAAATGAAAAACAAACACATTCAAACAGAGTTGTTTAAATTAAATGAAAGTGAAATGTATTCTACAAAGCTAATTGAATCAAATGAAAGTTAAACGCATTCAAACAAAGCTATTTGAATCAAATGAGAGTCAAATACATTCTACAAAGCTAATTGAATCAAATGAAAGTCAAACACATTCAAACAAAGCTATTTGAATCAAATGAAAGTCAAACACATTCAAACAAAGCTATTTGAATCAAATGAGAGTCAAATACATTCAAACAAAGCTAATTAAATTAAATAAAAAGTCTAATACATTCTACAAAGCTAATTTGAATAAAATTAAAGTCAAAACACATTCAAACAAAGCCAATTGAATCAAATGAAAGTCAAACACATTCAAACAAAGATTTCAAATCAAATGAAAGTCAAATACATTCTACAAAGCTAATTGAATCAAATGAAAGTCAAACACATTCAAACAAAGCTAATTGAATCAAATGAAAGTCAAACACATTCAAACAAAGCTATTTTAATTAAATGAATGTCAAATACATTCTACAAAGCTAATTGAATAAAATGAAAGTCAAACACATTCAAACAAAGCTATTTAAAGAAAATGAAAGTCAAATACATTCTACAAAGCAAATTGAAAAAAATGAAAGTCAAACACAGTCAAAAAAGGTATTTGACTCAATGAAAGTCAAATACATTCTACAAAGCTAATTGAATCAATTGAAAGTCAAATACATTCTACAAAGCTGATGGAATCAAATGAAAGTCAAACACATTCAAACAAAGCTATTTGAATCAAATGAAAGTTAAATACGTTCTACAAAGCTAATTGTATCAAATGAAAGTCAAACGCAATCAAATAAAGCTATTTGAGTCAAATGAAAACAAACACATTCAAACAAAGTTGTTTAAATTAAATGAAAGTGAAATGTATTCTACAAAGCTAATTGAATCAAATGAAAGTTAAACGCATTCAAACAAAGCTATTTGAATCAAATGAGAGTCAAATACATTCTACAAAGCTAATTGAATCAAATGAAAGTCAAACACATCAAACAAAGCTATTTGAATAAAATGAAAGTCAAACACATTCAAGCTATTTGAATCAAATGAGAGTCAAATACATTCAAACAAAGCTAATTAAATTAAATAAAAGTCTAATACATTCTACAAAGCTAATTGAATAAAATTAAAGTCAAACACATTCAAACAAAGCCAATTGAATCAAATGAAAGTCAAACACATTCAAACAAAGATTTCGAATCAAATGAAAGTCAAATACATTCTACAAAGCTAATTGAATCAAATGAAAGTCAAACACATTCAAAGCTATTTAAATCAAATGAAAGTCAAATACATTCTACAAAGCTAATTGAATCAAATGAAAGTCAAACAATCAAACAAAGCTATTTGAATCAAATGAGAGTCAAATAAATTCAAACAAGCTATTTGAATAAAATGAAAGTCAAATACATTCTACAAAGCAAATTGAATAAAATGAAAGTCAAACACATTCAAACAAAGCTAATTGAATCAAATGAAAGTCAAACACATTCAAACAAAGCTATTTTAATTAAATGAATGTCAAATACATTCTACAAAGCTAATTGAATCAAATGAAAGTCAAACATTCAAACAAAGCTATTTGAAGAAATGAAAGTCAAATACATTCTACAAAGCATTGAAAAAAATGAAAGTCAAACACAGTCAAACAAAGGTATTTAACTCAAATGAAAGTCAAATACATTCTACAAAGCTAATTGAATCAAATGAATGTCAACCACATTCAAACAAAGCTATTTGAATCAAATGAAAGTCAAATACATTCTACAAAGCTAATTGAATCAATTGAAAGTCAAATACATTCTACAAAGCTGATGGAATCGAATGAAAGTCAAACATTCAAACAAAGCTATTTGAATCAAATGAAAGTCAAATACATTCTACAAAGCTATTTGAATAAAATTAAAGTCAAACACATTCAAACAAAGCAATTGAATCAAATGAAAGTCAAACACATTCAAACAAAGATTTCGAATCAAATGAAAGTCAAATACATTCTACAAAGCTAGTTGAATCAAATGAAAGTCAAACACATTCAACAAAGCTAATTGAATCAAATGAAAGTCAAACACATTCAAACAAAGCTATTTTAATTAAATGAATGTCAAATACATTCTACAAAGCTAATTGAATAAAATGAAATTCAAACACATTCAAACAAAGCTATTTAAAGAAAATGAAAGTCAAATACATTCTACAAAGCAAATTGAAAAAAATAAAAGTCAAACACAGTCAAACAAAGGTATTTGACTAAAATGAAAGTCAAATACATTCTACAAAGCTGATGGAATCAAATGAAAGTCAAACACATTCAAACAAAGCTATTTGAATCAAATGAAAGTTAAATACGTTCTACAAGCTAATTGTATCAAATGAAAGTCAAACGCAATCAAATAAAGCTATTTGAGTCAAATGAAAAAAACACATTCAAACAGAGTTGTTTAAATTAAATGAAAGTGAAATGTATTCTACAAAGCTAATTGAATCAAATGAAAGTTAAACGCATTCAAACAAAGCTATTTGAATCAAATGAGAGTCAAATACATTCAACAAAGCTATTGAATCAAATGAAAGTCAAACACATTCAAACAAAGCTATTTGAATCAAATGAAAGTCAAACACATTCAAACAAAGCTATTTGAATCAAACGAGAGTCAAATACATTCAAACAAAGCGAATTAAATTAAATAAAAGTCTAATACATTCTACAAAGCTAATTGAATAAAATTAAAGTCAAACACATTCAAACAAAGCAATTGAATCAAATGAAAGTCAAACACATTCAAACAAGATTTCAAATCAAATGAAAGTCAAATACATTCTACAAAGCTAATTGAATCAAATGAAAGTCAAACACATTCAAATAAAGCTATTTAAATCAAATGAAAGTCAAATACATTCTACAAAGCTAATTGAATCAAATGAAAGTCAACATTCAAACAAAGCTATTTGAATCAAATGAGAGTCAAATAAATTCAAACAAAGCTATTTGAATCAAATGAAAGTCAAATACATTCTACAAAGCTAATTGAATCAAATGAAAGTCAAACACATTCAAACAAAGCTATTTTAATTAAATGAATGTCAAATACATTCTACAAAGCTAATTGAATCAAATGAAAGTCAAACACATTCAAACAAAGCTATTTGAAGAAAATGAAAGTCAAATACATTCTACAAAAGCAAATTGAAAAAAATGAAAGTCAAACACAGTCAAACAAAGGTATTTAACTCAAATGAAAGTCAAATACATTCTACAAAGCTAATTGAATCAAATGAATGTCAACCACATTCAAACAAAGCTATTTGAATCAAATGAAAGTCAAATACATTCTACAAAGCTAATTGAATCAATTGAAAGTCAAATACATTCTACAAAGCTGATAGAATCGAATGAAAGTCAAACACATTCAAACAAAAGCTATTTTGAATCAAATGAAAGTCAAATACATTCTACAAAGCTATTTGAATAAAATTAAAGTCAAACACATTCAAACAAAAGCCAATTGAATCAAATGAAAGTCAAACACATTCAAACAAAGATTTCGAATCAAATGAAAGTCAAATACATTCTACAAAGCTAGTTGAATCAAATGAAAGTCAAACACATTCAAACAAAGCTAATTGAATCAAATGAAAGTCAAACACATTCAAACAAAGCTATTTTAATTAAATGAATGTTCAAATACATTCTACAAAGCTAATTGAATAAAATGAAAGTCAAAAACATTCAAACAAAGCTATTTAAAGAAAATGAAAGTCAAATACATTCTACAAAGCAAATTGAAAAAAATAAAAGTCAAACACAGTCAAACAAAGGTATTTGACTAAAATGAAAGTCAAATACATTCTACAAAGCTAATTGAATCCAATAAAAGTCAAAACCACATTTCAAACAAAGCTATTTGAAATCAAAATGAAAGTCAAATACATTCTACAAAAAGCTTAATCTGAAATCAATTGAATAGTAGTAAAATACATTCTACAAAGCTGATGGAATCAAATGAAAGTCAAACACATTCAAGCAAAGCTATTTGAATCAAATGAAAGTTAAATACGTTCTACAAAGCTAATTGTATCAAATGAAAGTCAAAACGCAATCAAATAAAGCTGTTTGAGTCAAATGAAAACAAACACATTCAAACAGAGTTGTTTAAATTAAATGAAAGTGAAATGTATTCTACAAAGCTAATTGAATCAAATGAAAGTTAAACGCATTCAAACAAAGCTATTTGAATCAAATGAGAGTCAAATACATTCTACAAAGCTAATTGAATCAAATGAAAGTCAAACACATTCAAACAAAGCTATTTGAATCAAATGAAAGTCAAACACATTCAAACAAAGCTATTTTAATCAAATGAGAGTCAAATACATTCTACAAGCTAATTGAATCAAATGAAAGTCAAACACATTCAAACAAAGCTAATTGAATCAAATGAAAGTCAAACACATTCAAACAAAGCTATTTTAATTAAATGAATGTAAAAAACATTCTACAAAAGCTAATTGAATTAAATGAAAGTCAAACACATTCAAAACAAAGCTATTTAAAGAAAATGAAAGTCAAATACATTCTACAAAGCAAATTGAAAAAAATGAAAGTCAACCACAGTCAAACAAAGGTATTTGACTCAAATGAAAGTCAAATACATTCTACAAAGCTAATTGAATCAAATGAAAGTCAACCACATTCAAACAAAGCTATTTGAATCAAATGAAAGTCAAATACATTCTACAAAGCTAATTGAATCAAATTGAAAGTCAAATACATTCTACAAAGCTGATGGAATCAAATGAAAGTCAAACACATTCAAACAAAGCTATTTGAATCAAATGAAAGTTAAATACGTTCTACAAAGCTAATTGTATCAAATGAAAAGTCAAACGCAATCAAATAAAGCTATTTGAGTCAAATGAAAGTCAAACACATTCAAACAAAGTTGTTTAAATTAAATGAAAGTGAAATGTATTCTACAAAGCTAATTGAATCAAATGAAAGTTAAACGTATTCAAACAAAGCTATTTGAATCAAATGATAGTCAAATACATTCTACAAAGCTAATTGAATCAAATGAAAGTCAAACACATTCAAACAAAGCTATTTGAATCAAATGAAAGTCAAAACACATTCAAACAAAGCTATTTGAATCAAATGAGAGTCAAATACATTCAAACAAAGCTAATTAAATTAAATAAAAGTCTTATACATTCTACAAAGCTAATTGAATAAAAATTAAAGTCAAACACATTCAAAACAAAGCTAATTGAATCAAATGAAAGTCAAACATATTCAAACAAAGATTTCGAATCAAATGAAAGTCAAATACATTCTACAAAGCTAATTGAACCAAATGAAAGTCAAACATATTCAAATAAAGCTATTTAAATCAAATGAATGTCAAATACATTCTACAAAGCTAATTGAATCAAATGAAAGTCAAATACATTCTACAAAGCTGATGGAATCAAATGAAAGTCAAACACATTCAAACAAAACTATTTGAATCAAATGAAAGTTAAATACGTTCTACAAAGCTAATTGTACAAAATGAAAGTCAAACGCAATCAAATAAAGCTATTTGAGTCAAATGAAAGTCAAACACATTTAAACAAAGTTGTTTTAAATTAAATGAAAGTGAAATGTATTCTACAAAGCTAATTGAATCAAATGAAAGTTAAACGCATTCAAACAAAGCTATTTGAATCAAATGATAGTCAAATACATTCTACAAAGCTAATTGAATTAAATGAAAGTCAAACACATTTTAAACAAAGCTATTTGAATCAAATGAAAGTCAAACACATTCAAACAAAGCTATTTGAATCAAATGAGAGTCAAATACATTCAAACAAAGCTAATTGAATTAATAGAAAGTCAAATACATTCTACAAAGCTAATTGAATCAATTGAAAGTCAAATACATTCTACAAAGCTGATGGAATCAAATGAAAGTCAAACACATTTCAAACAAAACTATTTGAATCAAATGAAAGTTAAATACGTTCTACAAAGCTAATTGTATCAAATGAAAGTCAAACGCAATCAAATAAAGCTATTTGAGTCAAATGAAAGTCAAACACATTCAAACAAAGTTGTTTAAATTAAATGAAAGTGAAATGTATTCTACAAAGCTAATTGAATCAAATGAAAGTTAAACGCATTCAAACAAAGCTATTTGAATCAAATGATAGTCAAATACATTCTACAAAGCTAATTGAATCAAATGAAAGTCAAACACATTCAAACAAAGCTATTTGAATCAAATGAAAGTCAAACACATTCAAACAAAGCTATTTGAATCAAATGAGAGTCAAATACATTCAAACAAAGCTAATTAAATAAAAAAAAAGTCTTATACATTCTACAAAGCTAATTGAATAAAATTAAAGTCAAACACATTCAAACAAAGCTAATTTAATCAAATGAAATTCAAACACATTCAAACAAAGATTTCGAATCAAATGAAAGTCAAATACATTCTACAAAGCTAATTGAACCAAATGAAAGTCAAACATATTCAAATAAAGCTATTTAAATCAAATGAATGTCAAATACATTCTACAAAGCTAATTGAATCAAATGAAAGTCAAATACATTCTACAAAGCTGATGGAATCAAAATGAAAGTCAAACACATTCAAACAAAACTATTTGAATCAAATGAAAGTTAAATACGTTCTACAAAGCTAATTGTACCAAATGAAAGTCAAATGCAATCAAATAAAGCTATTTGAGTCAAATGAAAGTCAAACACATTTAAACAAAGTTGTTTAAATTAAATGAAAGTGAAATGTATTCTACAAAGCTAATTGAATCAAATGAAAGTTAAACGCATTCAAACAAGCTATTTGAATCAAATGATGGTCAAATACATTCTACAAAGCTAATTGAATTAAATGAAAGTCAAACACATTCAAACAAAGCTATTTGAATCAAATGAAAGTCAAACACATTCAAACAAAGCTATTTGAATCAAATGAGAGTCAAATACATTCAAACAAAGCTAATTAAATTAAATAAAAGTCTAATACATTCTACAAAGCTAATTGAATAAAATTAAAGTCAAACACATTCAAACAAAGCTAATTGAATCAAATGAAAGCCAAACACATTCAAACAAAGATTTCGAATCAAATGAAAGTCTAATACATTCTACAAAGCTAATTGAATCAAATGAAAGTCAAACACAATCAAATAAAGCTATTTAAATCAAATGAAAGTCAAATACATTCTACAAAGCTAATTGAATCAAATGAAAGTCAAACACATTCAAACAAAGCTATTTGAATCAAATGAGAGTCAAATAAATACAAACAAAGCTATTTGAATCAAATGAAAGTCAAATCCATTCTACAAAGCTAATTGAATCAAATGAAAGTCAAACACATTCAAACAAAGCTAATTGAATCAAATGAAAGTTAAACACATTCAAACAAAGCTATTTTAATTAAATGAATGTCAAATACATTCTACAAACCTAATTGAATCAAATGAAAGTCAAACACATTCAAACAAAGCTATTTGAAGAAAATGAAAGTAAAATACATTCTACAAAGCAAATTGAAAAAAATGAAAGTCAAACACAGTCAAACAAAGGTATTTGACTCAAATGAAAGTTAAATAGATTCTACAAAGCTAATTGAACCAATTGAAAAGACAAATACATTCTACAAAGCTGATGGAATCAAATGAAAGTCAAATACATTCAACAAAGCTAATTGAATCAAATGAAAGTGAAATGCATTCTACAAAGCTATTTGAATCAAATGAAAGTCTAACACATTCTACAAAGCTGATGGAATCAAATGAAAGTCAAACACATTCAAACAAAACTATTTGAATCAAATGAAAGTTAAATACGTTCTACAAAGCTAATTGTATCAAATGAAAGTCAAACACAATCAAATAAAGCTATTTGAGTTAAATGAAAGTCAAACACATTCAAACAAAGTTGTTTAAATTAAATGAAAGTGAAATGTATTCTACAAAGCTAATTGAATCAAATGAAAGTTAAACGCATTCAAACAAAGCTATTTGAATCAAATGATAGTCAAATACATTCTACAAAGCTAATTGAATCAAATGAAAGTCAAACACATTCAAACAAAGCTATTTGAATCAAATGAAAGTCAAACACATTCAAACAAAGCTATTTGAATCAAATGAGAGTCAAATACATTCAAACAAAGCTAATTAAATTAAAAAAAAGTCTTATACATTCTACAAAGCTAATTGAATAAAATTAAAGTCAAACACATTCAAACAAAGCTAATTGAATCAAATGAAATTCAAACACATTCAAACAAAGATTTCGAATCAAATGAAAGTCAAATACATTCTACAAAGCTAATTGAACCAAATGAAAGTCAAACACATTCAAATAAAGCTATTTAAATCAAATGAAAGTCAATACATTCTACAAAGCAAATTGAAAAAAATAAAAGTCAAACACAGTCAAACAAAGGTATTTGACTAAAATGAAAGTCAAATACATTCTACAAAGCTGATGAAATCAAATGAAAGTCAAACACATTCAAACAAAACTATTTGAATCAAATGAAAGTTAAATACGTTCTACAAAGCTAATTGTACCAAATGAAAGTCAAACGCAATCAAATAAAGCTATTTGAGTCAAATGAAAGTCAAACACATTTAAACAAAGTTGTTTAAATTAAATGAAAGTGAAATGTATTCTACAAAGCTAATTGAATCAAATGCAAGTTAAACGCATTCAAACAAAGCTATTTGAATCAAATGATAGTCAAATACGTTTCTACAAAGCTAATTGAATTAAATGAAAGTCAAACACATTCAAACAAAGCTATTTGAATCAAATGAAGTCAAACACATTCAAACAAAGCTATTTGAATCAAATGAGAGTCAAATACATTCAAACAAAGCTAATTAAATTAAATAAAAGTCTAATACATTCTACAAAGCTAATTGAATAAAATTAAAGTCAAACACATTCAAACAAAGCTAATTGAATCAAATGAAAGCCAAACACATTCAAACAAAGATTTCGAATCAAATGAAAGTCAAATACATTCTACAAAGCTAATTGAATCAAATGAAAGTCAAACACAATCAAATAAAGCTATTTAAATCAAATGAAAGTCAAATACATTCTACAAAGCTAATTGAATCAAAAGAAAGTCAAACACATTCAAACAAAGCTATTTGAATCAAATGAGAGTAAAATAAATTCAAACAAAGCTATTTGAATCAAATGAAAGTCAAATCCATTCTACAAAGCTAATTGAATTAAATGAATGTCAAATACATTCTACAAACCTAATTGAATCAAATGAAAGTCAAACACATTCAAACAAAGCTATTTGAAGAAAATGAAAGTAAAATACATTCTACAAAGCAAATTGAAAAAAATGAAAGTCAAACACAGTCAAACAAAGGTATTTGACTCAAATGAAAGTCAAATAGATTCTACAAAGCTAATTGAACCAATTGAAAGTCAAATACATTCTACAAAGCTGATGGAATCAAATGAAAGTCAAATACATTCAAACAAAGCTATTTGAATCAAATGAAAGTGAAATGCATTCTATAAAGCTAATTGAATCAACTGAAAGTCAAACACATTCAAACAAAGCTATTTGAATCTAATTAGAGTCAAATACATTCAAACAAAGCTAATTAAATCTAATAAAAGTCAAATACATTCTACAAAGCTAATTGAATCAAATGAAAGTCAAATACAATCTACAAAGCTAATTGAATCAATTGAAAGTCAAATACATTCTACAAAAGTGATGGAATCAAATGAAAGTCAAACACATTCAAACAAAGCTATTTGAATCAAATGAAAGTTAAATACGTTCTACAAAGCTAATTGTATCAAATGAAAGTCAAACGCAATCAAATAAAGCTATTTGAGTCAAATTAAAGTCAAACACATTCAAACAAAGCTATTTGAATCAAATGAGAGTCAAATACATTCAAACAAAGCTAATTAAATTAAATAAAAGTCTAATACATTCTACAAAGCTAATTGAATAAAATTAAAGTCAAACACATTCAAACAAAGCTAATTGAATCAAATGAAAGTCAAACACATTCAAACAAAGCTATTTTAATTAAATGAATGTCAAATACATTCTACAAACCTAATTGAATCAAATGAAAGTCAAACACATTCAAACAAAGCTATTTAAAGAAAATGAAAGTCAAATACATTCTACAAAGCAAATTGAAAAAAATGAAAGTCAAACACAGTCAAACAAAGGTATTTGACTCAAATGAAAGTCAAATACATTCTACAAAGCTAATTGAATCAAATAAAAGTCAACCACAATCAAACAAAGCTAATTGAATCAAATGAAAGTCAAATACATTCTACAAAGCTAATTGAATTAATAGAAAGTCAAATACATTCTACAAAGCTAATTGAATCAATTGAAAGTCAAATACATTCTACAAAGCTGATGGAATCAAATGAAAGTCAAACACATTCAAACAAAACTATTTGAATCAAATGAAAGTTAAATACGTTCTACAAAGCTAATTGTATCAAATGAAAGTCAAACGCAATCAAATAAAGCTATTTGAGTCAAATGAAAGTCAAACACATTCAAACAAAGTTGTTTAAATTAAATGAAAGTGAAATGTATTCTACAAAGCTAATTGAATCAAATGAAAGTTAAACGCATTAAAACAAAGCTATTTGAATCAAATGATAGTCAAATACATTCTACAAAGCTAATTGAATCAAATGAAAGTCAAACACATTCAAACAAAGCTATTTGAATCAAATGAAAGTCAAACACATTCAAACAAAGCTATTTGAATCAAATGAGAGTCAAATACATTCAAACAAAGCTAATTAAATTAAATAAAAGTCTTATACATTCTACAAAGCTAATTGATTAAAATTAAAGTCAAACACATTCAAACAGAGCTAATTGAATCAAATGAAAGTCAAACACATTCAAACAAAGATTACGAATCAAATGAAAGTCAAATACATTCTACAAAGCTAATTGAATCAAATGAAAGTCAAACACAATCAAATAAAGCTATTTAAATCAAATGAAAGTCAAATACATTCTACAAAGCTAATTGAATCAAATGAAAGTCAAACACATTCAAACAAAGCTATTTGAATCAAATGAGAGTCAAATAAATTCAAACAAAGCTATTTGAATCAAATGAAAGTCAAATCCATTCTACAAAGCTAATTGAATTAAATGAATGTCAAATACATTCTACAAACCTAATTGAATCAAATGAAAGTCAAACACATTCAAACAAAGCTATTTGAAGAAAATGAAAGTAAAATACATTCTACAAAGCAAATTGAAAAAAAATGAAAGTCAAACATAGTCAAACAAAGGTATTTGACTCAAATGAAAGTCAAATAGATTCTACAAAGCTAATTGAACCAATTGAAAGTCAAATACATTCTACAAAGCTGATGGAATCAAATGAAAGTCAAATACATTCAAACAAAGCTATTTGAATCAAATGAAAGTGAAATGCATTCTACAAAGCTAATTGAATCAACTGAAAGTCAAACACATTCAAACAAAGCTATTTGAATCTAATTAGAGTCAAATACATTCAAACAAAGCTAATTAAATCTAATAAAAGTCAAATACATTCTACAAAGCTAATTGAATCAAATGAAAGTCAAATACATTCTACAAAGCTAATTGAATCAATTGAAAGTCAAATACATTCTACAAAAGTGATGGAATCAAATGAAAGTCAAACACATTCAAACAAAGCTATTTGAATCAAATGAAAGTTAAATACGTTCTACAAAGCTAATTGTATCAAATGAAAGTCAAACGCAATCAAATAAAGCTATTTGAGTCAAATGAAAGTCAAACACATTCAAACAAAGCTAATTGAATAAAATGAAAGTCAAACACATTCAAACAAAGCTATTTTAATGAAATGAATGTCAAATACATTCTACAAAGCTAATTGAATCAAATGAAAGTCAAACACATTCAAACAAAGCTAATTGAATAAAATGAAAGTCAAACACATTCAAACAAAGCTATTTTAATGAAATGAATGTCAAATACATTCTACAAACCTAATTGAATCAAATGAAAGTCAAACACATTAAACAAAGCTATTTAAAGAAAATGAAAGTCAAATACATTCTACAAAGCAAATTGAAAAAAATGAAAGTCAAACACAGTCAAACAAAGGTATTTGACTCAAATGAAAGTCAAATACATTCTACAAAGCTAATTGAATCAAATAAAAGTCAACCACAATCAAACAAAGCTAATTGAATCAAATGAAAGTCAAATACATTCTACAAAGCTAATTGAATTAATAGAAAGTCAAATACATTCTACAAAGCTAATTGAATCAATTGAAAGTCAAATACATTCTACAAAGCTGATGGAATCAAATGAAAGTCAAACACATTCAAACAAAACTATTTGAATCAAATAAAAGTTAAATACGTTCTACAAAGCTAATTGTATCAAATGAAAGTCAAACGCAATCAAATAAAGCTATTTGAGTCAAATGAAAGTCAAACACATTCAAACAAAGTTGTTTAAATTAAATGAAAGTGAAATGTATTCTACAAAGCTAATTGAATCAAATGAAAGTTAAACGCATTAAAACAAAGCTATTTGAATCAAATGATAGTCAAATACATTCTACAAAGCTAATTGAATCAAATAAAAGTCAAACACATTCAAACAAAGCTATTTGAATCAAATGAAAGTCAAACACATTCAAACAAAGCTATTTGAATCAAATGAGAGTCAAATACATTCAAACAAAGCAAATTAAATTAAATAAAAGTCTTATACATTCTACAAAGCTAATTGATTAAAATTAAAGTCAAACACATTCAAACAGAGCTAATTGAATCAAATGAAAGTCAAACACATTCAAACAAAGATTTCGAATCAAATGAAAGTCAAATACATTCTACAAAGCTAATTGAACAAAATGAAAGTCAAACATATTCAAATAAAGCTATTTAAATCAAATGAAAGTCAAATACATTCTACAAAGCTAATTGAATCAAATGAAAGTCAAATACATTCTACAAAGCTGATGGAATCAAATGAAAGTCAAACACATTCAAACAAAACTATTTGAATCAAATGAAAGTTAAATACGTTCTACAAAGCTAATTGTACCAAATGAAAGTCAAACGCAATCAAATAAAGCTATTTGAGTCAAATGAAAGTCAAACGCATTTAAACAAAGTTGTTTAAATTAAATGAAAGTGAAATTTATTCTACAAAGCTAATTGAATCAAATGAAAGTTAAACGCATTCAAACAAAGCTATTTGAATCAAATGATAGTCAAATACATTCTACAAAGCTAATTGAATCAAATGAAAGTCAAACACATTCAAACAAAGCTATTTGAATCAAATGAAAGTCAAACACATTCAAACAAAGCTATTTGAATCAAATGAGAGTCAAATACATTCAAACAAAGCTAATTAAATTAAATAAAAGTCTAATACATTCTACAAAGCTAATTGAATAAAATTAAAGTCAAACACATTCAAACAAAGCTAATTGAATCAAATGAAAAGCCAAACACATTCAAACAAAGATTTCGAATCAAATGAAAGTCAAATACATTCTACAACGCTAATTGAATCAAATGAAAGTCAAACACAATCAAATAAAGCTATTTAAATCAAATGAAAGTCAAATACATTCTACAAAGCTAATTGAATCAAATGAAAGTCAAACACATTCAAACAAAGCTATTTGAATCAAATGAGAGTCAAATAAATTCAAACAAAGCTATTTGAATCAAATGAAAGTCAAATCCATTCTACAAAGCTAATTGAATCAAATGAAAGTCAAACACATTCAAACAAAGCTAATTGAATCAAATGAAAGTTAAACACATTTAAACAAAGCTATTTTAATTAAATGAATGTCAAATACATTCTACAAACCTAATTGAATCAAATGAAAGTCAAACACATTCAAACAAAGCTATTTGAAGAAAATGAAAGTAAAATACATTCTACAAAGCAAATTGAAAAAAATGAAAGTCAAACACAGTCAAACAAAGGTATTTGACTCAAATGAAAGTCAAATACGTTCTACAAAGCTAATTGAATCAATTGAAAGTCAAATACATTCTAAAAAGCTGATGGAATCAAATGAAAGTCAAATACATTCAAACAAAGCTATTTGAATCAAATGAAAGTGAAATGCATTCTACAAAGCTAATTGAATCAACTGAAAGTCAAACACATTCAAACAAAGCTATTTGAATCTAATTAGAGTCAAATACATTCAAACAAAGCTAATTAAATCTAATAAAAGTCAAATACATTCTACAAAGCTAATTGAATCAAATGAAAGTCAAATACATTCTACAAAGCTAATTGAATCAATTGAAAGTCAAATACATTCTACAAAAGCTGATGGAATCAAATGAAAGTCAAACACATTCAAACAAAGCTATTTGAATCAAATGAAAGTTAAATACGTTCTACAAAGCTAATTGTATCAAATGAAAGTCAAACGCAATCAAATAAAGCTATTTGAGTCAAATGAAAGTCAAACACATTCAAACAAAGTTGGTTAAATTAAATGAAAGTGAAATGTATTCTACAAAGCTAATTGAATCAAATGAAAGTTAAACACATTCAAACAAAGCTAATTGAATAAATGAAAGTCAAACACATTCAAACAAAGCTATTTTAATGAAATAATGTCAAATACATTCTACAAAGCTAATTGAATCAAATGAAAGTCAAACACATTCAAACAAAGCTAATTGAATAAAATGAAAGTCAAACACATTCAAACAAAAGCTATTTTAATTAAATGAATGTCAAAATACATTCTACAAACCTAATTGAATCAAATGAAAGTCAAACACATTCAAACAAAGCTATTTAAAGAAAATGAAAGTCAAATACTTTAACAAAGCAAATTGAAAAAATGAAAGTCAAACACAGTCAAACAAAGGTATTTGACTCAAATGAAAGTCAAATACATTCTACAAAGCTAATTGAATCAAATTAAAGTCAACCACAATCAAACAAAGCTATTTGAATCAAATGAAAGTCAAATACATTCTACAAAGCTAATTGAATTCATAGAAAGTCAAATACATTCTACAAAGCTAATTGAATCAATTGAAAGTCAAATACATTCTACAAAGCTGATGGAATCAAATGAAAGTCAAACACATTCAAACAAAACTATTTGAATCAAATAAAAGTTAAAATACGTTCTACAAAGCTAATTGTATCAAATGAAAGTCAAACGCAATCAAATAAAGCTATTTGAGTCAAATGAAAAGTCAAACACATTCAAACAAAGTTGTTTAAATTAAATGAAAGTGAAATGTATTCTACAAAGCTAATTGAATCAAATGAAAGTTAAACGCATTAAAACAAAGCTATTTGAATCAAATGATAGTCAAATACATTCTACAAAGCTAATTGAATCAAATAAAAGTCAAACACATTCAAACAAAGCTATTTGAATCAAATGAAAGTCAAACACATTCAAACAAAGCTATTTGAATCAAATGAGAGTCAAATACATTCAAACAAAGCTAATTAAATTAAATAAAAGTCTTACATTCTACAAAGCTAATTGATTAAAAATTAAAGTCAAACACATTCAAACAGAGCTAATTGAATCAAATGAAAGTCAAACACATTCAAACAAAGATTTCGAATCAAATGAAAGTCAAATACATTCTACAAAGCTAATTGAAAAAATGAAAGTCAAACATATTCAAATAAAGCTATTTAAATCAAATGAAAGTCAAATACATTCTACAAAGCTAATTGAATCAAATGAAAGTCAAATACATTCTACAAAGCTGATGGAATCAAATGAAAGTCAAACACATTCAAACAAACTATTTGAATCAAATGAAAGTTAAATACGTTCTACAAAGCTAATTGTACAAATGAAAGT
Source organism: Chenopodium quinoa (assembly GCF_001683475.1). NCBI lineage: Eukaryota > Viridiplantae > Streptophyta > Magnoliopsida > Caryophyllales > Amaranthaceae > Chenopodium > Chenopodium quinoa. Next base: position 51,214 of record NW_018743995.1, read on the forward strand.
CAAACGCAATCAAATAAAGCTATTTGAGTCAAATGAAAGTCAAACACATTTAAACAAAGTTGTTTAAATTAAATGAAAGTGAAATGTATTCTACAAAGCTAATTGAATCAAATGAAAGTTAAACGCATTCAAACAAAGCTATTTGAATCAAATGATAGTCAAATACATTCTACAAAGCTAATTGAATCAAATGAAAGTCAAACACATTCAAACAAAGCTATTTGAATCAAATGAAAGTCAAAACATTCAAACAAAGCTATTTGAATCAAATGAGAGTCAAATACATTCAAACAAAGCTAATTAAAATTAAATAAAAGTCTAATACATTCTACAAAGCTAATTGAAAAATTAAAGTCAAACACATTCAAACAAAGCTAATTGAATCAAATGAAA
>NW_018743996.1:0-34565 GCF_001683475.1 Chenopodium quinoa
TTTGTTTGAATGTGTTTGACTTTCATTTGATTCAATTAGCTTTGTAGAATGTATTTGACTCTCATTTGATTCAAATAGCTTTGTTTGAATGTGTTTGACTTTCATTTGATTCAATTAGCTTTGTTTGACTGTGTTTGACTTTCATTGATTAAATTAGCTTTGTAGAATGTATTTGACTTTTATTTGATTCAAATAGCTTTGTTTGAATGCGTTTAACTTTCATTTGATTCAATTAGCATTGTATAATACATTTCACTTTCATTTAATTTAAACAACTTTGTTTGAATGTGTTTGACTTTCATTTGACTCAAATAGCTTTATTTGATTGCGTTTGACTTTCATTTGATACAATTAGCTTTGTAGAACGTATTTAAATTTCATTTGATTCAAATAGCTTTGTTTGAATGTGTTTGACTTTCATTTGATTCAATTAGCTTTGTAGAATGTATTTGACTTTCACTTGACTCAAATAACTTTGTTTGACTGTGTTTGACTTTAATTTAATTCAATTAGCTTTGTAGAATGTATTAGACTTTTATTTGATTTAATTAGCTTTGTTTGGATGTATTTGACTCTCATTTGATTCAAATTGCTTTGTTTGAATGTGTTTGACTTTATTTTATTCAAATAGCTTTGTTTGAATGTGTTTGACTTTCATTTGATTCAATTAGCTTTGTAGAATGTATTTGACTTTCTTTTGATTCAATTAGTTTTGTTTGAATGTCTTTGACTTTCATTTGATTCAATTAGCTTTGTTGAATGTATTTGACTTTCATTTGATACAATTAGCTTTGTTTGAATGTGTTTGACTTTCATTTGGTTCAATTAGCTTTGTAGAATGTATTTGACATTCATTAAATTTTAAATAGATTTGTTTGGATGTGTTTGACTTTCATTTGATTCAATTAGCTTTGTAGAATGTATTTTACTTTTATTTGATTTAATTAGCTTTGTTTGAATTTATTTGACTCTCATTTGATTCAAATAGCTTTGTTTGAATGTTGTTTGACTTTCACTTGATTTAAAAGACTTTGTTTGACTGTATTTGACTTTCATTTGATTTAATTAGCTTTGTAGAATGTATTTGACTTTCATTTGATTCAAATAGCTTTGTTTGAATGCGTTTAACTTTCATTTGATTCAATTAGCATTGTAGAATACATTTCACTTTCATTTAATTTAAAACAACTTTGTTTGAATGTGTTTGACTTTCATTTGACTCAAATAGCTTTATTTGATTGCATTTGATACAATTAGCTTTGTAGAACGTATTTAAATTTCATTTGATTAAAATAGCTTTGTTTGAATGTGTTTGACTTTCATTTGATTTAATTAGCTTTGTAGAATGTATTTGACTTTCACTTGACTCAAATAACTTTGTTTGACTGGGTTTGACTTTCATTTGTTTCAATTTGCTTTGTAGAATGTATTTGACTTTCATTTAATTCAAATAGATTTGTTTGAATGTGTTTGACTTTCATTTGATTCAATTAGCTTTGTTTGAATGTGTTTGACTTTCATTTGATTCAATTAGCTTTGTAGAATGTATTTGACTTTCATTTGATTCAATTAGCTTTGTTTGAATGTGTTTGACTTTCATTTGATTCAATTAGCTTTGTTGAATGTATTTTACTTTCATTTGATTCAATTAGCTTTGTTTGAATGTGTTTGACTTTCATTTGATTCAATTAGCTTTGTAGAATGTATTTGACTCTCATTTGATTCAAATAGCTTTGTTTGAATGCGTTTAACTTTCATTTGATTCAATTAGCATTGTATAATACATTTCACTTTCATTTAATTTAAACAACTTTGTTTGAATGTGTTTGACTTTCATTTGACTACAATAGCTTTATTTGATTGCGTTTGACTTTCATTTGATACAATTAGCTTTGTAGAACGTATTTAAATTTCATTTGATTCAAATAGCTTTGTTTGAATGTGTTTGACTTTCATTTGATTCAATTAGCTTTGTAGAATGTATTTGACATTCATTTAATGTGTTTGACTTTCAATTGATTCAATTAGACTTTTATTTGATTTAATTAGCTTTGTTTGGATGTATTTGACTCTCATTTGATTCAAATTGCTTTGTTTGAATGTGTTTGACTTTCATTTTATTCAAATACCTTTGTTTGAATGTGTTTGACTTTCATTTGATTCAATTAGCTTTGTAGAATGTATTTGACTTTCATTTGATTCAATTAGTTTTGTTTGAATGTGTTTGACTTTCATTTGATTCAATTAGCTTTGTTGAATGTATTTGACTTTCATTTGATTCAATTAGCTTTGTTTGAATGTGTTTGACTTTCATTTGGTTCAATTAGCTTTGTAGAATGTATTTGACATTCATTAAATTTAAATAGATTTGTTTGGATGTGTTTGACTTTCATTTGATTCAATTAGCTTTGTAGAATGTATTTGACTTTCATTTGATTCAATTAGTTTTGTTTGAATGTGTTTGACTTTCATTTGATTTCAATTAGCTTTGTTGAATGTATTTGACTTTCATTTGATTCAATTAGCTTTGTTTGAATGTGTTTGACTTTCATTTAGTTCAATTAGCTTTGTAGAATGTATTTGACATTCATTAAATTTAAATAGATTTGTTTGGATGTGTTTGACTTTCATTTGATTCAATTAGCTTTGTAGAATGTATTTTACTTTTATTTGATTTAATTAGCTTTGTTTGAATGTATTTAACTCTCATTTGATTCAAATAGCTTTGTTTGAATGTGTTTGACTTTCATTTAAATTAAAAAGCTTTTTTTGAATGTGTTTGACTTTCATTTGATTTAAAAGACTTTGTTTGACTGTGTTTGACTTTCATTTGATTCAATTAGCTTTGTAGAATGTATTTGACTTTCATTTGATTCAAATAGCTTTGTTTGAATGCGTTTAACTTTCATTTGATTCAATTAGCATTGTAGAATACATTTCACTTTCATTTAAATTAAAAAGCTTTGTTTGAATGTGTTTGACTTTCATTTGATTCAATTAGCTTTGTAGAATGTATTTTACTTTTATCTGATTTAATTAGCTTTGTTTGAATTTATTTGACTTTCCTTTGATTCAAACAGCTTTGTTTGAATGTGTTTAACTTTCATTTGATTCAATTAGCTTTGTAGAATGTATTTGACTTTCACTTAACTCAAATAACTTTGTTTGACTGTGTTTGACTTTCATTTGTTTCAATTTGCTTTGTAGAATGTATTTGACTTTCATTTTCTTCAAATAGCTTTGTTTGAATGTGTTTGACTTTCATTTGGTTCGATTAGCTTTGTAGAATGTATTTGACTTTCATTAAATTTAAATAGATTAGTTTGAATGTGTTTGAGTTTCATTTGATTCAATTAGCTTTGTAGAATGTATTTTACTTTTCTTTGATTTAATTAGCTTTGTTTGAATTTATTTGACTCTCATTTGATTCAAATAACTTTGTTTGAATGTGTTTGACTTTCATTTGATTTAATTAGCTTTGTAGAATGTATTTGACTTTCATTTGATTTAAATAGCTTTATTTGAATGTGTTTGACTTTCATTTGATTCAATTAGCTTTGTAGAATGTATTTGACTTTCATTTGATTCGAAATCTTTGTTTGAATGTGTTTGACTTTCATTTGATTCAATTAGCTTTGTTTGAATGTGTTTGACTTTAATTTAATTCAATTAGCTTTGTAGAATGTATTAGACTTTTATTTGATATAATTAGCTTTGTTTGGATGTATTTGACTCTCATTTGATTCAAATAGCTTTGTTTGAATGTGTTTGACTTTCGTTTTATTCAAATAGCTTTGTCTGAATGTGTTTGACTTTCATTTGATTCAATTAGCTTTGTATAATGTATTTGACTTTCATTTGATTCAATTAGCTTTGTTTGAATGTGTTTGACTTTCATTTGATTCAATTAGCTTTGTTGAATGTATTTGACTTTCATTTGATTCAATTAGCTTTGTTTGAATGTGTTTGACTTTCATTTGATTCAATTAGCTTTGTAGAATGTATTTGACTCTCATTTGATTCAAATAGCATTGTTTGAATGCGTTTAACTTTCATTTGATTGAATTAGCATTGTAGAATATAATTCACTTTCATTGAATTTAAACAACTTTGTTTGAATGTGTTTGACTTTAATTTGACTCAAATAGCTTTATTTGATTGCGTTTGACTTTCATTTGATACAATTAGCTTTGTAGAACGTATTTAACTTTTATTTGATTCAAATAGCTTTGTTTGAATGTGTTTGACTTTCATTTGATTCAATTAGCTTTTTAGAATGTATTTGACTTTCATTTGACTCAAATAACATTGTTTGACTGTGTTTGACTTTCATTTGTTTCAATTTGCTTTGTAGAATGTATTTGACTTTCATTTTATTCAAATAGCTTTGTTTGAATGTGTTTGACTTTCATTTGATTCAATTAGCTTTGTAGAATGTATTTGACATTCATTTAATTTAAATAGATTTGTTTGAATGTGTTTGACTTTCATTTGATTCAATTAGCTTTGTTTGAATGTGTTTGACTTTCATTTGATTCAATTAGCTTTGTAGAATGTATTTGACTTTCATTTAATTCAAATAGATTTGTTTGAATGTGTTTGACTTTCATTTAATTCAATTAGCTTTGTTTGAATGTGTTTGACTTTCATTTGATTCAATTAGCTTTGTAGAATGTATTTTACTTTCATTTAATTCAAATAGCTTTGTTTGAATGTGTTTGACTTTCAATTGATTCAATTAGCTTTGTAGAATGTATTTGACTGTCATTTGATTCAAATAGCTTTGTTTGAATGTGTTTGAATTTAATTTAATTCAATTTGCTTTGTAGAATGCATTTCACTTTCATTTGATTTATATAGCTTTGTTTGAATGTGTTTGACTTTCATTTAAATTAAAAAGCTTTTTTTAAATGTGTTTGACTTTCATTTGATTTAAAAGGCTTTGTTTGAATGTGTTTGACTTTCATTTGATTTAATTAGCTTTGTAGAATGTATTTTACTTTTATTTGATTTAATTAGCTTTGTTTGAATTTATTTGACTCTCATTTGATTCAAATAGCTTTGTTTGAATGTGTTTGAATTTCATTTGATTCAATTAGCTTTGTAGAATGTATTTGACTTTCATTTGATTCAAATAGCTTTATTTGAATGTGTTTGACTTTCATTTGATTCAATTAGCTTTGTAGAATGTATTTGACTTTCATTTGATTCGAAATCTTTGTTTGAATGTGTTTGACTTTCATTTGATTCAATTAGCTTTGTAGAATGTATTTGACTTTCATTTGATTCGAAATCTTTGTTTGAATCTGTTTGACTTTCATTTGATTCAATTAGCTTTGTAGAATGTATTTGACATTCATTTAATTAAAATAGATTTGTTTGAATGTGTTTGACTTTCATTTGATTCAATTAGCTTTGTTTGAATGTGTTTGACTTTCAGTTGATTCAATTAGCTTTGTAGAATGTATTTGACTTTCATTTAATTCAAATAGATTTGTTTGAATGTGTTTGACTTTCATTTGATTCAATTAGCTTTGTTTGAATGTGTTTGACTTTCATTTGATTCAATTAGCTTTGTAGAATGTATTTGACTTTCATTTGATTCAATTAGCTTTGTTTGAATGTGTTTGACTTTCATTTGATTCAATTAGCTTTGTTGAATGTATTTTACTTTCATTTGATTCAATTAGCTTTGTTTGAATGTGTTTGACTTTCATTTGATTCAATTAGCTTTGTAGAATGTATTTGACTCTCATTTGATTCAAATAGCTTTGTTTGAATGCGTTTAACTTTCATTTGATTCAATTAGCATTGTATAATACATTTCACTTTCATTTAATTTAAACAACTTTGTTTGAATGTGTTTGACTTTCATTTGACTACAATAGCTTTATTTGATTGCGTTTGACTTTCATTTGATAAAATTAGCTTTGTAGAACGTATATAAATTTCATTTGATTCAAATAGCTTTGTTTGAATGTGTTTGACTTTCATTTGATTCAATTAGCTTTGTAGAATGTATTTGACATTCATTTAATGTGTTTGACTTTCAATTGATTCAATTAGACTTTTATTTGATTTAATTAGCTTTGTTTGGATGTATTTGACTCTCATTTGATTCAAATTGCTTTGTTTGAATGTGTTTGACTTTCATTTTATTCAAATACCTTTGTTTGAATGTGTTTGACTTTCATTTGATTCAATTAGCTTTGTAGAATGTATTTGACTTTCATTTGATTCAATTAGTTTTGTTTGAATGTGTTTGACTTTCATTTGATTCAATTAGCTTTGTTGAATGTATTTGACTTTCATTTGATTCAATTAGCTTTGTTTGAATGTGTTTGACTTTCATTTGGTTCAATTAGCTTTGTAGAATGTATTTGACATTCATTAAATTTAAATAGATTTGTTTGGATGTGTTTGACTTTCATTTGATTCAATTAGCTTTGTAGAATGTATTTGACTTTCATTTGATTCAATTAGTTTTGTTTGAATGTGTTTGACTTTCATTTGATTCAATTAGCTTTGTTGAATGTATTTGACTTTCATTTGATTCAATAAGCTTTGTTTGAATGTGTTTGACTTTCATTTAGTTCAATTAGCTTTGTAGAATGTATTTGACATTCATTAAATTTAAATAGATTTGTTTGGATGTGTTTGACTTTCATTTGATTCAATTAGCTTTGTAGAATGTATTTTACTTTTATTTGATTTAATTAGTTTTGTTTGAATGTATTTAACTCTCATTTGATTCAAATAGCTTTGTTTGAATGTGTTTGACTTTCATTTAAATTAAAAAGCTTTTTTTGAATGTGTTTGACTTTCATTTGATTTAAAAGACTTTGTTTGACTGTGTTTGACTTTCATTTGATTCAATTAGCTTTGTAGAATGTATTTGACTTTCATTTGATTCAAATAGCTTTGTTTGAATGCGTTTAACTTTCATTTGATTCAATTAGCATTGTAGAATACATTTCACTTTCATTTAAATTAAAAAGCTTTGTTTGAATGTGTTTGACTTTCATTTGATTCAATTAGCTTTGTAGAATGTATTTTACTTTTATCTGATTTAATTAGCTTTGTTTGAATTTATTTGACTTTCCTTTGATTCAAACAGCTTTGTTTGAATGTGTTTGACTTTCATTTGATTCAATTAGCTTTGTAGAATGTATTTGACTTTCACTTAACTCAAATAACTTTGTTTGACTGTGTTTGACTTTCATTTGTTTCAATTTGCTTTGTAGAATGTATTTGACTTTCATTTTCTTCAAATAGCTTTGTTTGAATGTGTTTGACTTTCATTTGGTTCGATTAGCTTTGTAGAATGTATTTGACTTTCATTAAATTTAAATAGATTAGTTTGAATGTGTTTGACTTTCATTTGATTCAATTAGCTTTGTAGAATGTATTTTACTTTTATTTGATTTAATTAGCTTTGTTTGAATTTATTTGACTCTCATTTGATTCAAATAGCTTTGTTTGAATGTGTTTGACTTTCATTTGATTTAATTAGCTTTGTAGAATGTATTTGACTTTCATTTGATTTAAATAGCTTTATTTGAATGTGTTTGACTTTCATTTGATTCAATTAGCTTTGTAGAATGTATTTGACTTTCATTTGATTCGAAATCTTTGTTTGAATGTGTTTGACTTTCATTTGATTCAATTAGCTTTGTTTGAATGTGTTTGACTTTAATTTAATTCAATTAGCTTTGTAGAATGTATTAGACTTTTATTTGATATAATTAGCTTTGTTTGGATGTATTTCACTCTCATTTGATTCAAATAGCTTTGTTTGAATGTGTTTGACTTTCGTTTTATTCAAATAGCTTTGTCTGAATGTGTTTGACTTTCATTTGATTCAATTAGCTTTGTATAATGTATTTGACTTTCATTTGATTCAATTAGCTTTGTTTGAATGTGTTTGACTTTCATTTGATTCAATTAGCTTTGTTGAATGTATTTGACTTTCATTTGATTCAATTAGCTTTGTTTGAATGTGTTTGACTTTCATTTGATTCAATTAGCTTTGTAGAATGTATTTGACTCTCATTTGATTCAAATAGCATTGTTTGAATGCGTTTAACTTTCATTTGATTGAATTAGCATTGTAGAATATAATTCACTTTCATTGAATTTAAACAACTTTGTTTGAATGTGTTTGACTTTAATTTGACTCAAATAGCTTTATTTGATTGCGTTTGACTTTCATTTGATACAATTAGCTTTGTAGAACGTATTTAACTTTCATTTGATTCAAATAGCTTTGTTTGAATGTGTTTGACTTTCATTTGATTCAATTAGCTTTTTAGAATGTATTTGACTTTCATTTGACTCAAATAACTTTGTTTGACTGTGTTTGACTTTCATTTGTTTCAATTTGCTTTGTAGAATGTATTTGACTTTCATTTTATTCAAATAGCTTTGTTTGAATGTGTTTGACTTTCATTTGATTCAATTAGCTTTGTAGAATGTATTTGACATTCATTTAATTTAAATAGATTTGTTTGAATGTGTTTGACTTTCATTTGATTCAATTAGCTATGTTTGAATGTGTTTGACTTTCATTTGATTCAATTAGCTTTGTAGAATGTATTTGACTTTCATTTAATTCAAATAGATTTGTTTGAATGTGTTTGACTTTCATTTAATTCAATTAGCTTTGTTTGAATGTGTTTGACTTTCATTTGATTCAATTAGCTTTGTAGAATGTATTTTACTTTCATTTAATTCAAATAGCTTTGTTTGAATGTGTTTGACTTTCAATTGATTCAATTAGCTTTGTAGAATGTATTTGACCGTCATTTGATTCAAATAGCTTTGTTTGAATGTGTTTGAATTTAATTTAATTCAATTTGCTTTGTAGAATGCATTTCACTTTCATTTGATTTATATAGCTTTGTTTGAATGTGTTTGACTTTCATTTAAATTAAAAAGCTTTTTTTTGAATGTGTTTGACTTTCATTTGATTTAAAAGGCTTTGTTTGAATGTGTTTGACTTTCATTTGATTTAATTAGCTTTGTAGAATGTATTTTACTTTTATTTGATTTAATTAGCTTTGTTTGAATTTATTTGACTCTCATTTGATTCAAATAGCTTTGTTTGAATGTGTTTGAATTTCATTTGATTCAATTAGCTTTGTAGAATGTATTTGACTTTCATTTGATTCAAATAGCTTTATTTGAATGTGTTTGACTTTCATTTGATTCAATTAGCTTTGTAGAATGTATTTGACTTTCATTTGATTCGAAATCTTTGTTTGAATGTGTTTGACTTTCATTTGATTCAATTAGCTTTGTTTGAATGTGTTTGACTTTAATTTAATTCAATTAGCTTTGTAGAATGTATTAGACTTTTATTTGATTTAATTAGCTTTGTTTGAATGTATTTGACTTTCATTTGATTCAATTAGCTTTGTTGAATGTATTTGACTTTCATTTGATTCAATTAGCTTTGTTTGAATGTGTTTGACTTTCATTTGATTCAATTAGCTTTGTAGAATGTATTTGACTTTCATTTGATTCAATTAGCTTTGTAGAATGTATTTGACTTTTATTTGATTTAATTAGCTTTGTTTGAATGTATTTGACCCTCATTTGATTCAAATAGCTTTCTTTGAATGTGTTTCACTTTTATTTGATTCAATTAGCTTTGTAAAACGTATTTGGCTTTCATTTGATTCAAATAGCTTTGTTTGAATGTGTTTGACTTTCATTTGATTCCATCAGCTTTGTATAATGTATTTGACTTTCAATTGATTCAAATAGCTTTGTTTGAATGTGTTTGAGTTTCAATTGATTCAATTAGCTTTGTAGAATGTATTTGACTGTCATTTGATTCAAATAGCTTTGTTTGAATGTGTTTGACTTTCATTTAAATTAAAAAGCTTTTTTTGAATGTGTTTGACTTTCATTTGATTTAAAAGGCTTTGTTTGAATGTGTTTGACTTTCATTTGATTCAATTAGCTTTGTAGAATGTATTTTATTTTTATTTGATTTAATTAGCTTTGTTTGAATTTATTTGACTCTCATTTGATTCAAATAGCTTTGTTTGAATGTGTTTGACTTTCATTTGATCCAATTAGCTTTGTAGAATGTATTTGACTTTCATTTGATTTAAATAGCTTTATTTCAATGTGTTTGACTTTCATTTGATTCAATTAGCTTTGTAGAATGTATTTGACTTTCATTTGATTCGAAATCTTTGTTTGAATGTGTTTGACTTTCATTTGATTCAATTAGCTTTGTTTGAATGTGTTTGACTTTAATTTAATTCAATTAGCTTTGTAGAATGTATTAGACTTTTATTAGATTTAATTAGCTTTGTTTGAATGTATTTGACTCTCATTTGATTCAAATAGCTTTGTTTGAATGTGTTTGACTTTCATTTTATTCAAATAGCTTTGTTTAAATGTGTTTGACTTTCATTTGATTCAATTAGCTTTGTAGAATGTATTTGACTTTCATTTGATTCAATTAGCTTTGTTTGAATGTGTTTGACTTTCATTTGATTCAATTAGCTTTGTAGAATGTATTTGACTTTCATTTGATTCAATTAGCTTTGTTTGAATGTGTTTGACTTTCATTTGATTCACTTAGCTTTGTAGAATGTATTTGACTTTCATTTGATTCAATTAGCTTTGTTTGAATGTGTTTGACTTTCATTTGATTCAATTTGCTTTGTTGAATGTATTTGACTTTCAATTGATTCAAATAGCTTTGTTTGAATGTGTTTGACTTTCAATTGACTCAATTAGCTTTGTAGAATGTATTTGACTGTCATTTGATTCAAATAGCTTTGTTTGAATGTGTTTGAATTTCATTTAATTTAATTTGCTTTGTAGAATGCATTTCACTTTCATTTGATTTATATAGCTTTGTTTGAATGTGTTTGAATTTCATTTAAATTAAAAAGCTTTTTTTGAATGTGTTTGACTTTCATTTGATTTAAAAGGCTTTGTTGAATGTGTTTGACTTTCATTTGATTCAATTAGCTTTGTAGAATGTATTTTATTTTTATTTGATTTAATTAGCTTTGTTTGAATTTATTTGACTCTCATTTGATTCAAATAGCTTTGTTTGAATGTGTTTGACTTTCATTTGATTCAATTAGCTTTGTAGAATGTATTTGACTTTCATTTGATTTAAATAGCTTTATTTCAATGTGTTTGACTTTCATTTGATTCAATTAGCTTTGTAGAATGTATTTGACTTTCATTTGATTCGAAATCTTTGTTTGAATGTGTTTGACTTTCATTTGATTCAATTAGCTTGAATGTTTTGACTTTAATTTGATTCAATTAGCTTTGTAGAATGTATTAGACTTTTATTTGATTTAATTAGCTTTGTTTGAATGTATTTGACTTTCATTTGATTCAAATAGCTTTGTAGAATGTATTTGACTTTCATTTGATTCAATTAGCTTTGTTTGAATGTGTTTGACTTTCATTTGATTCAATTAGCTTTGTTTATTTGACTTTCATTTGATTCAATTAGCTTTGTTTGTGTTTGACTTTCATTTGATTCAATTAGCTTTGTAGAATGTATTTGACTCTCATTTGATTCAAATAGCTTTGTTTGAATGCGTTTAACTTTCATTTGATTCAATTAGCATTGTAGAATACATTTCATTTTCATTTGATTCAAATAGCTTTGTTTAAATGTGTTTGACTTTCATTTGATTCAATTAGCTTTGTAGAATGTATTTGACTTTCATTTGACTCAAATAGCTTTATTTGATTGCGTTTGACTTTCATTTGATACAATTAGCTTTGTAGAACGTATTTAAATTTCATTTGATTCAAATAGCTTTGTTTGAATGTGTTTGACTTTCATTTGATTCAATTAGCTTTGTAGAATGTATTTGACTTTCATTTGACTCAAATAACTTTGTTTGACTTCGTTTGACTTTCATTTGTTTCAATTTGCTTTGTAGAATGTATTTGACTTTCATTTTCTTCAAATAGCTTTGTTTGAATGTGTTTGACTTTCATTTGGTTCAATTAGCTTTGTCGAATGTATTTGACATTCATTTAATTTAAATAGATTTGTTTGAATGTGTTTGACTTTCATTTGATTCAATTAGCTTTGTAGAATGTATTTTACTTTTAATTGATTTAATTAGCTTTGTTTGAATTTATTTGACTCTCATTTGATTCAAATAGCTTTGTTTGAATGTGTTTGACATTCATTTGATTCAATTAGCTTTGTAGAATGTATTTGACTCTCATTTGATTCAAATAGCTTTGTTTGAATGCGTTTAACTTTCATTTGATTCAATTAGCATTGTAGAATACATTTCATTTTCATTTGATTCAAATAGCTTCGTTTAAATGTGTTTGACTTTCATTTGATTCAATTAGCTTTGTAGAATGTATTTGACTTTCATTTGACTCAAATAGCTTTATTTGATTGCGTTTGACTTTCATTTGATACAATTAGCTTTGTAGAACGTATTTAAATTTCATTTGATTCAAATAGCTTTGTTTGAATGTGTTTGACTTTCATTTGATTCAATTAGCTTTGTAGAATGTATTTGACTTTCATTTGACTCAAATAACTTTGTTTGACTGTGTTTGACTTTCATTTGTTTCAATTTGCTTTGTAGAATGTATTTGACTTTCATTTTCTTCAAATAGCTTTGTTTGAATGTGTTTGACTTTCATTTGGTTCAATTAGCTTTGTAGAATGTATTTGACATTCATTTAATTTAAATAGATTTGTTTGAATGTGTTTGACTTTCATTTGATTCAATTAGCTTTGTAGAATGTATTTTACTTTTATTTGATTTAATTAGCTTTGTTTGAATTTATTTGACTCTCATTTGATTCAAATAGCTTTGTTTGAATGTGTTTAACTTTTATTTGATTTAATTAGCTTTGTAGAATGTATTTGACTTTCATTTGATTTAAATAGCTTTATTTGAATGTGTTTGACTTTCATTTGATTCAATTAGCTTTGTAGAATGTATTTGACTTTCATTTGATTCGAAATCTTTGTTTGAATGTGTTTGACTTTCATTTGATTCAATTAGCTTTGTTTGAATTTGTTTGACTTTAATTTAATTCAATTAGCTTTGTAGAATGTATTAGACTTTTATTTGATTTAATTAGCTTTGTTTGGATGTATTTGACTCTAATTTGATTCAAATAGCTTTGTTTGAATGTGTTTGACTTTCATTTTATTCAAATAGCTTTGTTTGAATGTGTGTTGACTTTCATTTGATTAAATTAGCTTTGTAGAATGTATTTGACTTTCATTTAATTCAATTAGCTTTGTTTGAATGTGTTTGACTTTCATTTGATTCAATTAGCTTTGTTGAATGTATTTGACTTTCATTTGATTCAATTAGCTTTGTTTGAATGTGTTTGACTTTCATTTGATTCAATTAGCTTTGTAGAATGTATTTGACTCTCATTTGATTCAAATAGCTTTGTTTGAATGCGTTTAACTTTCATTTGATTGAATTAGCATTGTAGAATATCATTCACTTTCATTAAATTTAAACAACTTTGTTTGAATGTGTTTAACTTTAATTTGACTCAAATAGCTTTATTTGATTGCGTTTGACTTTCATTTGATACAATTAGCTTTGTAGAACGTATTTAACTTTCATTTGATTCAAATAGCTTTGTTTGAATGTGTTTGACTTTCATTTGATTCAATTAGCTTTGTAGAATGTATTTGACTTTCATTTGACTCAAATAACTTTGTTTGACTGTGTTTGACTTTCATTTGTTTCAATTTGCTTTGTAGAATGTATTTGACTTTCATTTTATTCAAATAGCTTTGTTTGAATGTGTTTGACTTTCATTTGATTCAATTAGCTTTGTAGAATGTATTTGACATTCATTTAATTTAAATAGATTTGTTTGAATGTGTTTGACTTTCATTTGATTCAATTAGCTTTGTTTGAATGTGTTTGACTTTCATTTGATTCAATTAGCTTTGTAGAATGTATTTGACTTTCATTTAATTCAAATAGATTTGTTTGAATGTGTTTGACTTTCATTTAATTCAATTAGCTTTGTTTGAATGTGTTTGACTTTCATTTGATTCAATTAGCTTTGTAGAATGTATTTTACTTTCATTTAATTCAAATAGCTTCGTTTGAATGTGTTTGACTTTCAATTGATTCAATTAGCTTTGTAGAATGTATTTGACCGTCATTTGATTCAAATAGCTTTGTTTGAATGTGTTTGAATTTAATTTAATTCAATTTGCTTTGTAGAATGCATTTCACTTTCATTTGATTTATATAGCTTTGTTTGAATGTGTTTGACTTTCATTTAAATTAAAAAGCTTTTTTTGAATGTGTTTGACTTTCATTTGATTTAAAAGGCTTTGTTTGAATGTGTTTGACTTTCATTTGATTTAATTAGCTTTGTAGAATGTATTTTACTTTTATTTGATTTAATTAGCTTTGTTTGAATTTATTTGACTCTCATTTGATTCAAATAGCTATGTTTGAATGTGTTTGAATTTCATTTGATTCAATTAGCTTTGTAGAATGTATTTCACTTTCATTTGATTCAAATAGCTCTATTTGAATGTGTTTGACTTTCATTTGATTCAATTAGCTTTGTAGAATGTATTTGACTTTCATTTGATTCGAAATCTTTGTTTGAATGTGTTTGACTTTCATTTGATTCAATTAGCTTTGTTTGAATGTGTTTGACTTTAATTTAATTCAATTAGCTTTGTAGAATGTATTAGACTTTTATTTGATTTAATTAACTTTGTTTGAATGTATTTGACTTTCATTTGATTCAATTAGCTTTGTTGAATGTATTTGACTTTCATTTGATTCAATTAGCTTTGTTTGAATGTGTTTGACTTTCATTTGATTCAATTAGCTTTGTAGAATGTATTTGACTTTCATTTGATTCAATTAGCTTTGTAGAATGTATTTGACTTTTATTTGATTTAATTAGCTTTGTTTGAATGTATTTGACTCTCATTTGATTCAAATAGCTTTCTTTGAATGTGTTTCACTTTTATTTGATTCAATTAGCTTTGTAGAACGTATTTGGCTTTCATTTGATTCAAATAGCTTTGTTTGAATGTGTTTGACTTTCATTTGATTCCATCAGCTTTGTATAATGTATTTGACTTTCAATTGATTCAAATAGCTTTGTTTGAATGTGTTTGAGTTTCAATTGATTCAATTAGCTTTGTAGAATGTATTTCACTGTCATTTGATTCAAATAGCTTTGTTTGAATGTGTTTGACTTTCATTTAAATTAAAAAGCTTTTTTTGAATGTGTTTGACTTTCATTTGATTTAAAAGGCTTTGTTTGAATGTGTTTGACTTTCATTTGATTCAATTAGCTTTGTAGAATGTATTTTATTTTTATTTGATTTAATTAGCTTTGTTTGAATTTATTTGACTCTCATTTGATTCAAATAGCTTTGTTTGAATGTGTTTGACTTTCATTTGATCCAATTGGCTTTGTTGAATGTATTTGACTTTCATTTGATTTAAATAGCTTTATTTCAATGTGTTTGACTTTCATTTGATTCAATTAGCTTTGTAGAATGTATTTGACTTTCATTTGATTAGAAATCTTTGTTTGAATGTGTTTGACTTTCATTTGATTCAATTAGCTTTGTTTGAATGTGTTTGACTTTAATTTAATTCAATTAGCTTTGTAGAATGTATTAGACTTTTATTTGATTTAATTAGCTTTGTTTGAATGTATTTGACTCTCATTTGATTCAAATAGCTTTGTTTGAATGTGTTTGACTTTCATTTTATTCAAATAGCTTTGTTTAAATGTGTTTGACTTTCATTTGATTCAATTAGCTTTGTAGAATGTATTTGACTTTCATTTGATTCAATTAGCTTTGTTTGAATGTGTTTGACTTTCATTTGATTCAATTAGCTTTGTAGAATGTATTTGACTTTCATTTGATGCAATTAGCTTTGTTTGAATGTGTTTGACTTTCATTTGATTCAATTAGCTTTGTAGAATGTATTTGACTTTCATTTGATTCAATTAGCTTTGTTTGAATGTATTTGACTTTCATTTGATTCAATTAGCTTTGTTGAATGTATTTGACTTTCAATTGATTCAAATAGCTTTGTTTGAATGTGTTTGACTTTCAATTGATTCAATTAGCTTTGTAGAATGTATTTGACTGTCATTTGATTCAAATAGCTTTGTTTGAATGTGTTTGAATTTCATTTAATTTAATTTGCTTTGTAGAATGCATTTCACTTTCATTTGATTTATATAGCTTTGTTTGAATGTGTTTGAATTTCATTTAAATTAAAAAGCTTTTTTTGAATGTGTTTGACTTTCATTTGATTTAAAAGGCTTTGTTTGAATGTGTTTGACTTTCATTTGATTCAATTAGCTTTGTAGAATGTATTTTATTTTTATTTGATTTAATTAGCTTTGTTTGAATTTATTTGACTCTCATTTGATTCAAATAGCTTTGTTTGAATGTGTTTGACTTTCATTTGATTCAATTAGCTTTGTAGAATGTATTTGACTTTCATTTAATTTAAATAGCTTTATTTCAATGTGTTTGACTTTCACTTGATTCAATTAGCTTTGTAGAATGTATTTGACTTTCATTTGATTCGAAATCTTTGTTTGAATGAGTTTGACTTTCATTTGATTCAATTAGCTTTGTTTGAATGTGTTTGACTTTAATTTGATTCAATTAGCTTTGTAGAATGTATTAGACTTTTATTTGATTTAATTAGCTTTGTTTGAATGTATTTGACTCTCATTTGATTCAAATAGCTTTGTTTGAATGTGTTTGACTTTCATTTTATTCAAATAGCTTTGTTTAAATGTGTTTGACTTTCATTTGATTCAATTAGCTTTGTAGAATGTATTTGACTTTCATTTGATTCAATTAGCTTTGTTTGAATGTGTTTGACTTTCATTTGATTCAATTAGCTTTGTAGAATGTATTTGACTTTCATTTGATTCAATTAGCTTTGTTTGAATGTGTTTGACTTTCATTTGATTCACTTAGCTTTGTAGAATGTATTTGACTTTCATTTGATTCAATTAGCTTTGTTTGAATGTGTTTGACTTTCATTTGATTCAATTATCTTTGTTGAATGTATTTGACTTTCAATTGATTCAAATAGCTTTGTTTGAATGTGTTTGACTTTCAATTGATTCAATTAGCTTTGTAGAATGTATTTGACTGTCATTTGATTCAAATAGCTTTGTTTGAATGTGTTTGAATTTCATTTAATTTAATTTGCTTTGTAGAATGCATTTCACTTTCATTTGATTTATATAGCTTTGTTTGAATGTGTTTGAATTTCATTTAAATTAAAAAGCTTTTTTTGAATGTGTTTGACTTTCATTTGATTTAAAAGGCTTTGTTTGAATGTGTTTGACTTTCATTTGATTCAATTAGCTTTGTAGAATGTATTTTATTTTTATTTGATTTAATTAGCTTTGTTTGAATTTATTTGACTCTCATTTGATTCAAATAGCTTTGTTTGAATGTGTTTGACTTTCATTTGATTCAATTAGCTTTGTGGAATGTATTTGACTTTCATTTGATTTAAATAGCTTTATTTCAATGTGTTTGACTTTCATTTGATTCAATTAGCTTTGTAGAATGTATTTGACTTTCATTTGATTCGAAATCTTTGTTTGAATGTGTTTGACTTTCATTTGATTCAATTAGCTTTGTTTGAATGTGTTTGACTTTAATTTGATTCAATTAGCTTTGTAGAATGTATTAGACTTTTATTTGATTTAATTAGCTTTGTTTGAATGTATTTGACTCTTATTTGATTCAAATAGCTTTGTTTAAATGTGTTTGACTTTCATTTGATTCAAATAGCTTTGTAGAATGTATTTGACTTTCATTTGATTCAATTAGCTTTGTTTGAATGTGTTTGACTTTCATTTGATTCAATTAGCTTTGTTGAATGTATTTGACTTTCATTTGATTCAATTAGCTTTGTTTCACTGTGTTTGACTTTCATTTGATTCAATTAGCTTTGTAGAATGTATTTGACTCTCATTTGATTCAAATAACTTTGTTTGAATGCGTTTAACTTTCATTTGATTCAATTAGCATTGTAGAATACATTTCATTTTCATTTGATTCAAATAGCTTTGTTTAAATGTGTTTGACTTTCATTTGATTCAATTAGCTTTGTAGAATGTATTTTACTTTTATTTGATTTAATTAGCTTTGTAGAATGTGTTTGACTTTCATTTGATTCAATTAGCTTTGTTTGAATGTGTTTGACTTTCATTTGATTCAATTAGCTTTGTTGAATGTATTTGACTTTCATTTGATTCAATTAGCTTTGTTTGAATGTGTTTGACTTTCATTTGATTCAATTAGCTTTTTGGAATGTATTTGACTCTCATTTGATTCAAATAGCTTTGTTTGAATGCGTTTAACTTTCATTTGATTCAATTAGCATTGTAGAATACATTTCACTTTCATTTAATTTAAACAACTTTGTTTGAATGTGTTTGACTTTCATTTGACTCAAATAGCTTTATTTGATTGCGTTTGACTTTCATTTGATACAATTAGCTTTGTAGAACGTATTTAAATTTCATTTGATTCAAATAGCTTTGTTTGAATGTGTTTGACTTTCATTTGATTCAATTAGCTTTGTAGAATGTATTTGACTTTCACTTGACTCAAATAACTTTGTTTGACTGTGTTTGACTTTCATTTGTTTCAATTTGCTTTGTAGAATGTATTTGACTTTTGATTAGGGGATTTTTCTCCCACCAATCAGAATTTTCCACGTGGACCAATCAGGTCCTGCCAAGTGTCCCCCAGTTGGAACAGTCAGGGCTTGCCACGTGGCACGCGCTTATTCGTCCACCTTGGACCTGTTATGTCAAGACATGTGGCATACTCCATGCCTAATGGAGAAACCGGCCACCCAGGCCCAACTTCCGAGGGAAGCCCAATCGGCCCTAGGTTTACCTAAACCTAGGATGGGCACGTTTTCCAAGGTTATAAATACCTCCCTTAATCCTCATTAAGGGGGAGAACAGAAACATTACGGAAAAAACACATTGATTACACACAGTAATAACCGGCTGATCTCGCTAACAAAGCAGATTACCTACATTAAACACTCTCACCTAGAGAGACCAAATCACTTTAATTTCCGCATTAATTACTCCTTAATCAGGTACTAACTTGACCGTTGGAGGCGGAGCTCCCAGGAGTCTCCGTTATTTTGCAGGTACAGGCGTCCGGTTCCAGTCTCGGAATTGTAACTCTCCCGCAGGACATCAGAAAACCCCGAAACATTTGGCGCCGTCTGTGGGGAGAGTACTTCTGAGATGGTATCCAAGTCTGTACCGACTCCTGAAGAGAGGCGTCCCCTAGACGACCCTCAAGTTCAGTGGAACCATGATACCGAAAGTGAATTTGAAGTTGAAGCTCATACAGCTTCAGACGGGACCCTAAGGGCCCGACGTACCCGTCATACCGAAAGGAGGGAACGGGAGCATCTTCAAACAAGAAGCGAGCCAGCAGGCGCACCGCCTGTTCGGCAACAGCCTTCATGAGGGACTTCAAGGGAGAGATTCAAGAGTTGATCAACAAGAAGCCGCCTGCTCCAGTCAAGGAGCAGTCGGCCAAGAAACCCTCTACTTCACTGAAGAGGAAGCCAGTTCAAGGCCGAGAGGCGACTCCTCATCCTAAATCTAGGAAGCGGGAGCCACCTGCCCTTGATTTCACAAAATTCCGTTATCCTACAGGAAATAGGAAACCTGTTCGTCATATTCAGGCGGACGGGTCGAAGCAAACATTCACAGATGCTCGGCTACTGCTAGAGCAGAAGAAGAGTGACCGATTGTCAGAGTCGGCCTCTACTTCAAACTTTCAAGACAGTTTGCGAAATGCCTCGATGAGGCATACTCAGTCGTACCATGAGAGTCAGTCAGGCGGCACCTCCCGTCAGTCCGGCTTTCATAGTGACCAGGCGGTACCAAACTTACCATTTGTGCCGCAAGAACAGTATTTTTTGCAGCCACCTCCATTTGGTGGACCTGCAGCAAAAAACGTCCAACCTATGGACTGGCAGCTACGGTTGCTTAGACTTGGTGAACAGCCGTCGGCCTTCTCCAAGGAAATTACTGAAGCCGCTCAGCCGGCCAAAGTGAAAAATGTACTAGTAGGCGCCTATGACGGCACTACTAACCCAGAAGACCATCTGATGGCATTCACCAACCTGATGTACCTTCAAGGGTTGGATGATCCCACTTGGTGCAAGTGTTTCCCAGCAACTCTCAAAGGAATCGCACAACAATGGTTCGGCAACCTGCCGACTGGTTGTGTAAATAGCTTCAGGACGCTTGCTTATTTATTTACCTCCAACTTCGCCATGAACATCCCTGCGAAGAAAACGACCCTTGATTTGGGAACAATTCAGCAGGGCGAGAAGGAGGGGCTTTCGTTCTTACATCAGGCTGTTTAACCTGATGAGAATACAGATTCAAGGGTTACCGGATGAGGTAGCTTATACTGACTTTTTCAGAGGTCTCAAAGACGGGTCTACCTTCAAATTTGATTTGGTTTGAAAAAGGGTGGCGACTCTTTAAGAGGCCTTGATTGAAGCAGAAGCCTATATACAGGCGACTGATCTTTGTACGATAAAACAGTCGGACGGGAAAAGGTTCGACAAAAGAGAAGGACGACAGAAACAGTCGTCAAACAAAGATGAGAAAAGAAAAGAGGTCTGGGCGGCTGATTCCTCTAAACAGCCGGCCCAGAAAAAGAAAAAAGAATTCAAACCATACTCCCCAAAGTATGCGTTTAACAAGGATAACCAGTTTATCCTAAAAGAAATCAAGGGACGGATCTCAATTGAGAAGCCGGTCCCCATGAAGGGTTCTGCAAACAACCGGAACCAAGATAAATTCTGTGCTTATCATGATGATGTTGGTCATCACACCAATGACTGCATCAGTCTCATGCGGTACCTAGACCGCCTGGCTGAGCAAGGTGATCTTGACACTTATGTCAAGAAATCTACGGGGAACACTTCCTCAAAAAAGCAGTCGGCCAAAAAGAATCAGCAGGCCGACAGCTCTGATACAGATGATGCAGTCGTCTACACCATTGCAGGCGGCTTCTCAGGAGGCGGCCCCACTATTAGGGGCAACAAAGACAATATCAGGCGGTTAGATGTAAATTCCGTTCACCAAGAACGGCCGTCCAAATATTCATTTCCTGAGATTGTCATCACTGAAGAAGATCTAGGAGGGGTAAGGGGGCCGCATGACGACCCTCTCGTTATTGAATGTAAAGTGGCCAACCAGAGAGTTGGCCGAATCCTCATAGATACCGGAAGCTCCTCAGATCTCATCAGTAGCAAATGTCTGTCGAAACTAAAATATCAGACTGATTGCATACATCCGGCCTCCCACCCTTTAGTAGGGTTTGGAGGAGGAGTCGTCCACCCACTGGGACGAGTAGATTTACCCATCCGCCTGGGCGAAAAAGGGGAAGGACGACACATGGTAGTCCGGTTCCTGGTAGTAGAGGAACTCTCGGCCTACAACATGATTCTGGGTCGACCTACCCTGAATAATTCCAAGGCTGTTATAATCCCATCTCTTATGTTGCTCAAGTTTGAGTGGGATAATGGAACAGTCGGCTCCCTAAGGGGAGATCAGAGGATGGCCCGAGAGTGCTATCTCTCGGATGTCAAGCCCACTGTTATGGCTACTGGGTCAAGCGATGAAAAAACAGACCTTCACAATGTCAAGGAGAGTGCGCCTGTTCAAGAAGCAGGCGGCAAAAAGAGAAAGGCATCCCAGACTGGGGCCGCAAGAAAAGAAAGAAAATAGCAATCATTGGCAGAGGAGCGGCCGGATGAGTTCCGCCCTCAGCCGGCTGGTGAGCATGCGGACCTGATCTTAGACGACTCACGTCTTGACCGAACAGTCAAAGTTGGGACGACTGCTCTGAGAAACCTTGGTGACGACTTTCACAAACTATTGAAAGAATACAAGGACATCTTTGCATTCGAAGTCCATGAAATGCCAGGCATTAGTCCTGATCTGGCGGTACATAAAATTGCCGTGGATCCGAAAAAGAAGCCGGTACGGCAAAAGAAGCGGAACCATGGCGAAGAAAGAAGTTAGGCGGCAGCCGCCGAAGTTAAAATATTACTTGATGCAGGGTTCATTCGGCAATGTTACTTCCCAGACTAGGTTGCAAATGTGGTGCTTGTTAAAAAGCCGAATGGCACCTGGCGAATGTGTGTAGACTACACAGACTTAAACAAGGCGTGCCCCAAAGACAGTTACCCTCTGCCTAAAATTGATAACCTGGTCGACTCAACAGCCGGCCATGCCTTGATGAGTTTTATGGACGCCTATTCTGGTTTCCATCAAATTCCTTTATGGAAGAAAGATCAGGAGAAGACGGCCTTCGTCACTGATCAGGGGTTATACTGTTACACGGTCATGCCGTTTGGTCTTAAGAATGCCCCGGCTACCTTCCAACGAATGATAAACACTGTGTTCTTTGATCAGATTGGGAGAAACGTCGAGGCATACATTGATGATATGATTGTCAAGACTAAACTTCAGAAAGATCATCTGTCGGACCTCCGAGAAACTTTCGCCACACTCAGGCGGCACCATGTCATGCTCAATCCCAAGAAATGTGTATTTGGAGTTGAGTCTGGGAAATTTCTCGGATTCCTTATCAATCAGAGAGGAATAGAGGCGAACCTTGAGAAGGTGCAGTCGCCTCGTACCATCTGAGAGGTTCAGAAGTTAACAGTTTGTCTGGCGGCCTTGGGAAGATTTCTAAGCCGATCAGGCGACAAATGCCTATACTTTTTCCAGGCAATTAAGAAAAAGGCAAGGTTTGAATGGGGGCCGGATGCTGAGGCCGCCTTCCAGAAATTAAAAGTTCACTTGCATTCCTTGCCGAGGCTGGTCAGCCCTTTGCCCAAAGAGGTACTCTACATGTACCTGGTCGTCTCTGATCATGCGTTAAGCGCTGTTCTCCTTGCTGAAAGAGACGGCTGTCAGCTCCCGGTCTACTTTGTCAGTCACGTACTGAAAAATGCCGAGTTGAGGTATCCCCTAGTGGAGAAATTTGGTCTTGCACTCTTCATGGCTGTTAAAAAATTGAAGCCCTACTTTTTGGCACATGCAGTCGTCGTGTATACAGACCAACCTATCAAGCGGCCACTTACCATCATGGAGTCGTCAGGCCGAATGATCAAATGGGCCATAGAAATACAGAGCCTCGAAGTTACATTCGAGCCTAGAAAAGCAGTAAAGGGGCAAGCCTTTGCTGATTTTATTGTAGAGATGACTCGTCCTCCTGACTCTCAATTTCCAGACCAAGTATGGAAGGTGTTTCGGGGTTTTCTGATGTCCTGCGGGAGAGTTACAATTCCGAGACTGGAACCGGACGCCTGTACCTGCAAAATAACGGAGACTCCTGTGAGCTCCGCCTCCAACGGTCAAGTTAGTACCTGATTAAGGAGTAATTAATGCGGAAATTAAAGTAATAAGGTCTCTCTAGGTGAGAGTGTTTAATGTAGGTAATCTGCTTTGTTAGCGAGATCAGCCGGTTATTAGTGTGTTCCGTAATGTTTCTGTTCTGTCTTCTCCCTTAATGAGGATTAAGGGAGGTATTTATAACCTTGGGAAACGTGCCCATCCTAGGTTTAGGTAAACCTAGGGCCGATTGGGCTTCCCTCGGAAGTTGGGCCTGGGTGGCCGGTTTCTCCATTAGGCATGGAGTATGCCACATGTCGTGACATAACAGGTCCAAGGTGGACGAATAAGCGCGTGCCACGTGGCAAGCCCTGACAGTTCCAACTAGGGGACACTTGGTAGGTCCTGATTGGCCCATGTGGCGCATTCCGATTGGTAGGAGCAAAATCCCCTAATCATTTGCCCCTCACAGGTGGCACGTGATTGGTCACGTGTTACCTGTGACAGGTGTCGCACTGTAACGGGCGACGGCCTGCTACAGGTGTCAGTCGGCGAATGGACGAGAGATTTTCCCGCCCAAATTTTGAATTCTGGAAGTGACCCTTTGCCTTCTCACTTTGCCTATATAAGGGAGAGTTGCCTTGAGTCATTTTCACACTTTGAGAACTTTTTGAGAACATTCGGACCCCTGAACTTGCTCTGACATTTTGGACCTTTTCTGCCTACCGCCTGTTCTGACAAGCCGACTGCACCGGATTTCCAGAACTTCATCAACCGTCACTCGTTCAGCTAACTCAGTTCTCTTACTCTTAATTTTCTTTTTATTTTCTGAAATGGCACCACGGAAGCACACGACACGACCTAGGTTAGTGATCAGCCGGTCACCGGGGACGGCTGAATCTAGGACTAGGAGTGCCGCCTGCCCTTTTCCGGACCCATCTTTGCCCTTTATACAAAGTCCGACTGTATCTGTGTCTATGCAGAGCAGGATGACCAGAACAAAAAAGACAGCTAGGATCTCAAATTCAGACGGCTCCTCCCAAAGGGTGCCGATTAGTGAAACATCTGACCAGGCGCCAGATGTTGAAGTGAGACAAGGCGGCCTGGATGCCGACAATTCTGTGGGGGGAGTCATAGTGACCCCTTCCAATTTAACAGTTAACAAATCTGCTCCTTTTCAAAGAGAGGAGGCGGGCCCCTCCGGGAGAGGGGAGGAGTCGTCCTCTTCAGACTCGTCCGAGGACGATTCCTCGTCAAGCTCTTCTGGCCATGCTTCTTTGGGTACAGAAGAGAAAAACAGCCGCCTGCAAGAGGCGAGACTTTCTCACACAGTTGAGAAGGGGGACAATTGGGCGGAACCATCCGCCTCTTACCGAGAGCTAAATACCCCCTACTACTGCACGGTACCTCGGGGCCGAATCACAGCCATGCAAGAGAAAGTGGAGAGCTTTATTGCAAACCACACCATGGGCCCCGACTTTCTAGTGTTTGTGCCGGATCCAGAAGACACAGTCGTCTGGCCGGCTGGTTCCAGTTATGATAGCGCCTGCTTTGGCTGCTACGAGGCGGCCATCAAGGCAGGGCTGCGCTTCCCATTACATCCGGCTGTTCAGCAGATTTTGGATGGGTATGAGTTGGGGTTATGGCAGTTAACCCCAAACTCCTGGGTCAACGTACTCGGCTATGTGGCCGGTTGCGAACTGCACGGGATGGAGCCGAGCTTCGAGGCTTTCGCCCATATGAACTATCTCAGCCGGACCCCTAAGACAGGCGGTACCGGCTGGTATCAATTAACAAGCCACAGGGGCTACCTCATGACGAGAGGTAAAGCAAACAAGTGGAAGGACTGGCGGAGCACCTTCCTCATCATTGAGAGTTCAGACATTGAGCTGAACAAGCGCTTCAATAGGTGGAACAGGAATCCGCCCCTTCTTGCAGGCGGCCGTAGCATGCCGCCTGTTCCCCCCAAGGCTAAGAAAGAGATCCTTGACAAAGGTCTCTTTAAAGTAGAGTCGAGGGTCGACTCTACTTCAGGGGTACGAGAGCAAGTACCCCTGCACTGCGTCCCGAGCTTCAAGTGGCTCTATGACGAGTACTTTTTGGCCGCCTGTGGCCTCAGTTGTCGGTGCTCAAGAGGTAGTCGGCCTGTCGAATACTCTGTTGCTTCATATATTTGCTGTTTATCTTTTATTAACTTTGCCGTTTGTTTTTGCAGCTGACGCCATGAGCAAAATCACCGCCTCCAAGACTGCGGCGGCCATGTTGCGGGCCTCTGTTATGCAACAAACTTCAACCGACTCCCCCAAAAAGGGGGCACCCTTGGTGAGCTCCGAACCTTTCACCCTCTTTTTGGAGTGTTTATGCATATACTGACTTTTTTCTTCTGTTTTAGACGGGTGCTCCAAGAGCTTCATCTTCCCAACAGCCGGACCCCAAGGCCCGGAAGACGACTGTTGGGAGCTCTCCTGGTTCTGCCAGGAAACAGGTGGCGGCTGAGAAACAGCCGGCCACTTCTTCTAAAACTCCAACTGGGCCGCCTAAAGGTATGAAGTTGTCCTTGTAAATTTTAGACTTGCTCCCTTTGTTACTAAGTCTAATCCGTTTGTTTATGCTTGATGCAGCCGGCCCCCAGGAGCCTGACTTGGTAGACATGGCCAAGTCTATGATCAGGGCAGTTCCTCCAGCTGAAAGGGAGGCGGTCAGGGGTGTCGGCACCCTTGACCTTGACGGGATTGCAGGTGTCCTTGCTGAGGTATACTTAGCATATTTTTGAGTATTTAACTTTCTGGACGCCTGTTTTCTTTTTTGTTTGGAAACTGACGCCTGTTTTTTTTTTTTTGTACTTAGGCCCTGCTCCGAGTTAACGGCCTTCGCAAGCCGCTTGATCGGAAGAACAAAGAGGTAAAGGCTGCAAAAGCTATGGCCGCCTCTGACTGTGATGAGGCAATGTTTCAAATTGCCCAAAATGAAGTACTGACCATTGATATTCTTTATTATCAGGCGCAGGCTACCGCCGCTGTTCGGGCTCAGTTAGAGGCGGCCCAGAAGAAGAATGAAGAGCTGGAGGCGACCATCACAAATCTTAAGGCCGAGCTGAAACCTCTTCGCCTAAAAATGTACTCTTACGAAGCCATGGAGAAATCCTTGGCCAGCGTAAAAGAACGCCTGGTGAGCCAAGAGAAGAGTCTTACCCAAGAGCTCTCGGAAAAGGCCGAGCAAGAGAAGAAAGAGCTCGTCCGGGAGATGATGGAAGACTCCGCTCAAATCCAGCGCATGACTTGGGGCCGCCTCTTCCCCCGTGCCGACTTTGCCTCTTGGGAAAGAACGTACCGCCAGTGTTCGGAAACATATAATCAAGAGATCCTGGCGGCTGCTGAAGAAGAGGCGTTGGGAGAAGCGTTGGAGGAGGAGGAGGAGCCGGTTGTGGCGCTTGTGCCACTTGGGGGTAAGGCATCAAAAAAGGATGCAGCTGAAGCCGAGTCCAGCAAGAAGAATGCTGACCAGGCGGCAGCTGCTAATACTGAACTGCCCCCTTCTTAAGCTTAATGTATTCTTTCCACGGCCTGCGTGCCGTTTGCTTTGTATTTACCCGGCCAGGGGGCCGGGGCTTTGAATATTTTGCTGGTCTTTAATGACCGGCTTATTTTTAATGAATTTTTGTTTTGCTTCAAATTTGTCTAAGTATTCCATATCTAATATCTAATTGTTTACTAGACCGACTGTTTTACATGGCCGAACGTTGCAGACAGGTACGGATAGTTAGTACGCCGCCTATGCCCCTGGACGACTGGTTGTCTGTTTCCAGGGTAGACGATCAGTCGGCCATTTATCCAATCGGTATTCGAACTATTTTGTCTGGATCCTTTTTAGGCAGGCGGGCCTGTCATTTGTAAATTTAACCAAGTAGGAAAGTGGTCTGACCAAGTAAATAGATTATTACCTAGTCGCCAAGGAATTGAGTAGTAGAGATAACAAGCGGCGGGTACCGGTTGTTTCCCTTTATTGTCAATGTTGTTGGCTTTTAACTCATAATTTGTTAACCTAGCAAGAGTAGTGGTTGAGAGCCCCTGTTTGTTAAAAACAGGCGGACGACTCATACCTTTTAGGCTCCATACTAAGTTTGAGTGACTATTAAGTTAACATAGGAGTTACTTAGTCTTCGTCACAATTTAGATTGAGTAGTAGAGGTACCAGGCGGCGGAGGCCGGCTGATCCCCTTGATTTGCCAATGTTTGTTGGCTATTAACTCAATAGGTTACCTAGTAGGAATAGGGGTTTGAGTGCCCCTGTTTGTTAAAAACAGGCGGACGACTCAAACCTTTTAGGTTCCATACCAAATTTGAGGGAGTGACTGAGTTAACGTTGGAGTTACTCAGTCGCCGTCACTTTTGTTTGAGAAGTAGAGGTACCAGGCGGCGTAGGCCGGCTAGACCCCTTGATTCGCCAATGTTTGTTGGCTATTAACTCAATAGGTACCCCCTGCATTTATCCCAAGTAATACAGGCGGTCATCTGACTCAGATGTCAACTGCTACCACTGCTTTGGTTAGTGATAGAGTTATCCTTGTCTCAAAAACGGCTACGTGGTTGCCCTTGGGGACAGTCGTATAGGTGCCGTGTAATTAGTTTATAGAACAATGTTCCACCCAAAAGGGAGCTGCTCTCTGCGACGAATTTCATCCGGAGGGATGCCGTCGGACGCCTGCTATGATGTTGGGACAGGTCGTATTAGTTTTGTAGATTTGATCAGTTGGCTTGGCGCCTGGTCTGATCATTCGGCCTGTGGCCTTGGTAAGTTCTTGGTGAATGTAGGTGCTAAGGAGGGTAGCCGCCTGTTAGGCACAGGGTCGGCCAGGCCCTAATTTTTTAGCTAAGTATTAGGGGGGTGGCTATGTGTTTGGAACCAGTCGGCCATCTTCTTATGGAGAGTAGCCGACTATATGCCCAGGCGACATGCCCCTATTGTGAGTGAAATACTCAATGGAGAGTAGCCGACTGTAAAGGTACAGACGGCATGCCCCTCTGAAGATAGAGTGTAAAACTCAGTTGAGAGTAGCCGACTGTAAAGGTACAGACGGCATGCCCCTCGTAATACAAAATTGAATAGTAAGTGCAAACTTTTATTAAGTAGCTCTTTACTTTACATCATTCAAAAGAAATATTTCTTAAGATTATCTACATTCCAAGTTCGAGGCAACGGTTGTCCGTCTGGTGTTTCCAGACGGTAGGTACCGTCCTTGACTTCCTCATAGATTCGGTAGGGTCCTTCCCAGTTGGGAGTTAGTTTGCCAGACTCATGAGCCCTACCAACTGCTTCCATTTTTCTAAGTACAAAGTCCCCTACTTTGAGTGGACGCCTGTGTACTTTTTTGTTGTATGATCTAGTCATTCTCAGGCGATAGATCTCATGGCGCAAGACAGCATTGCCCCTCTTTTCAGGAAGTGAGTCTAATGCCAGGCGCATGGCTTCCCAGTTTGCCTCTTCGTCATATAGCATTACTCGAAGAGTCGGCTCGTAGTGTTCTATTGGAAGAACAGCTTCCGCACCGTAAGTTAGGAGGAATGGAGTTTCTCCAGTCGCCCCTTTTTTCAGTCGTCCTAATGGCCCAGAGAACATGTGGTAGTTCATCCGCCCATAGGCCGCCTGCTCGTTCAATCTTTTTCTTGAGACCGTCTGAGATGATTTTATTAAAGGCTTCTACCTGGCCGTTTGCTTGTGGACGGCCGACAGATGCAAAGTAGTTTGCAATTCCTTGGTCACCCAACCAGCTTTTTAGAACAGGCGTCTCAAATTGGGGACCATTATCAAAAACCATAGACATGGGAACCCCGAACCGAGTGATGACATTTTTCCAAATGAATGAAATTACATCTTTCGTCTTGATTCCCTTTACAGCCTCCGCCTCTACCCATTTAGTGAAGTAGTCGACGGCAACAAGTATGTACCTCCTTCCGCCTGTAGCAGGCGTATATGGACCCAGAATGTCCATGCCCCACTTAGCAAACGGTAGTGGGCTGTGAATGGTAGTGAGGTCAGTAGCCGGACGGTGAATTAGTTTGCCAAACCTTTGGCACTTGTCACATTTTTTCACCATCTCCATTGCATCTGCTTCCAAAGTAGGCCAAAAGTAGCCCTGCCGCCTTGCCCTTTGAGAAAGCATCCTACCACCTATATGAGAAGCACAGTAACCAGAGTGAAGATCATCTAGTATCTCTCGTCCCTTTTCTGGAGTAACACACTTTAAGAAGGGTTGAAGGTACCCCCTCTTGTGAAGTTCTCCCTTAATCATTTCAAAACAGGTGGCTCGTTTTTTCAGTGCTGCCGCCTGTTGAGGATCATCCGGCAGTGTACCGTTTGTCAGATACGCCCTGATTGAATCCATCCAGGTTGAGCTTCTGTCTAGGATTCCAATAGGGTTTTCCTCGATGCTTCTCTTCTCCATTACTTCCCAAAAAACAGTTCGAGGAGTATCAGAGGAGGCGGATGATGCTAATTTTGACAGTGCATCCGCCTGGTTGTTTTCTGATCTCGGCACTTGGATCAGATGGAAATCCTCAAGGGAGCCGACTGCTTGTCGGACTGCCTGTAAATACTTGATCATGGCCGGATGGGTTGCTTCGTATTCGCCATTGTACTGACTCACTATCAATTATGAATCGGAACAGGCGTCTATTTTTCTTGCCCCTGCCGCCTTGCACATGCGGATCCCGGCTAGTAAAGCTTCATATTCTGCCTCATTGTTTGAAGCCTGAAAACTGAAGCGTAGAGCATACTCGAACCTGTCGCCCTCTGGCGACTGACATATGACGCCTGCTCCACAACCATTTGAAGTAGAGCTTCCGTCCACATATACCTTCCATACTTGGTCTGGAACTTGAGAGTCAGGAGGACGAGTCATCTCTACAATAAAGTCAGCAAAGGCTTGCCCCTTCACTGCTTTTCTAGGCTCGAAAGTAACTTCGAGCCTCTGTATTTCTATGGCCCATTTGATCATTCGGCCTGACGACTCCATGATGGTCAGCGGCCGCTTGATAGGTTGGTCTGTATACACGACGACTGTTTGTGCCAAAAAGTAGGGCTTCAATTTTTTAACAGCCATGAAGAGTGCAAGACCAAATTTCTCCACTAGGGGATACCTCAACTCGGCATTTTTCAGTACGTGACTGACAAAGTAGACCGGGAGCTGACAGCCGTCCCTTTCAGCAAGGAGAACAGCGCTTAACGCATGATCAGAGACGGCCAGGTACATGTAGAGAACCTCTTTGGGCAAAGGGCTGACCAGCCTCGGCAAGGAATGCAAGTGAACTTTTAATTTCTGGAAGGCGGCCTCAGCATCCGACCCCCATTCAAACCTTGCCTTTTTCTTAATTGCCTGGAAAAAGTATAGGCATTTGTCGCCTGATCGGCTTAGAAATCTTCCCAAGGCCGCCAGACAACCTGTTAACTTCTGAACCTCTCGGATGGTACGAGGCGACTGCATGTCAATGACCGCCCTCACCTTCTCAGGGTTCGCTTCTATTCCTCTCTGATTGATAAGGAATCCGAGAAATTTCCCAGACTCAACTCCAAATACACATTTCTTGGGATTGAGCATGACATGGTGCCGCCTGAGTGTGGCGAAAGTTTCTCGGAGGTCCGACAGATGATCTTTCTGAAGTTTAGTCTTGACAATCATATCATCAATATATGCCTCGACGTTTCTCCCAATCTGATCAAAGAACACTGTGTTTATCATTCGTTGGAAGGTAGCCGGGGCATTCTTAAGACCAAACGGCATGACCGTGTAACAGTATAACCCCTGATCAGTGACGAAGACCGTCTTCTCCTGATCTTTCTTCCATAAGGGAATTTGATGGAAACCAGAATAGGCGTCCATGAAACTCATCAAGGCATGGCCGGCTGTTGAGTCGACCAGGTTATCAATTTTAGGCAGAGGGTAACTGTCTTTGGGGCACGCCTTGTTTAAGTCTGTGTAGTCTACACACATTCGCCAGGTGCCATTCGGCTTTTTAACAAGCACCACATTTGCAACCCAGTCTGGGAAGTAACATTGCCGAATGAACCCTGCATCAAGTAATTTTTTAACTTCGGCGGCTGCCGCCTGACTTCTTTCTTCGCCATGGTTCCGCTTTTTTTGCCGTACCGGCTTCTTTTTCGGATCCACGGCGAGTTTATGTACCGCCAGATCAGGACTAATGCCTGGCATTTCATGGACTTCAAATGCAAAGATGTCCTTGTATTCTTTCAATAGGTTGTGAAAGTCGTCACCAAGGTTTCTCAGAGCAGTCGTCCCAACTTTGACTGTTCGGTCAGGACGTGAGTCGTCTAAGATCAGGTCCGCATGCTCACCAGCCGGCTGAGGGCGGAACTCATCCGGCCGCTCCTCTGCCAATGATTGCTATTTTCTTGCTTTTCTTGCGGACTCTGTCTGGGACGCCTTTCTCTTTTTGCCGCCTGCTTCTTGAACAGGCGCACTCTCCTTGACATTGTCAAGGTCTGTTTTTTCTCCACTTGACCCAGTGGCCATAACAGTGGGCTTGACATCCGAGAGATAGCACTCTCGGGCCATCCTCTGATTTCCCCTTAGGGAGCCGACTGTTCCATTATCCCTCTCAAACTTGAGCAACATAAGAGACGGGATTATAACAGCCTTGGAATTATTCAGGTTGGTCGACCCAGAATCATGTTGTAGGCCGAGAGTTCCTCTACTACTAGGAACCGGACTACCATGTGTCGTCGTTCCCCTTTTTCGCCCAGGCGAATGGGTAAATCTACTCGTCCCAGTGGGTGGATGACTCCTCCTCCAAACCCTATTAAAGGGTGGGAGGCCGGATGTATGCAGTCAGTCTGATATTTCAGTTTCGACAGACATTTACTGCTGATGAGATCTGAGGAGCTCCCGGTATCAATGAGGATTCGGCCAACCCTCTGGTTGGCCACTTTACATTCAATAACTAGAGGGTCGTCATGCGGCCCCCTTACCCCTCCTAGATCCTCTTCAGTGATGACAATCTCAGGAAATGTATATTTGGACGGCCGTTCTTGGTGAACGGAATTTACATCCAACCGCCTTATATTATCTTTGTTACCCCTAATAGTGGGGCCGCCTCCTGAGAAGCCGCCTGCAATAGTGTAGACGACTGCATCATCTGTATCGGAGCTGTCGGCCTGTTGATTCTTTTTGGCCGACAGCTTTTTTGAGGAAGTGTTCCCCGTAGATTTCTTGACATAAGTGTCAAGATCACCTTGCTCAGCCAGGCGGTCTAGGTACCGCATAAGACTGATGCAATCATTGGTGTGATGACCAACGTCATCATGATAAGCACAGATTTTATCTTGGTTCCGGTTGTTTGCAGAACCCTTCATGGGGACCGGCTTCTCAATTGAGATCCGTCCCTTGATTTCTTTTAGGATAAACTGGTTATCCTTGGTAAACGCATACTTTGGGGAGTATGGTTTGAATTCTTTTTTCTTTTTCTGGGCCGGCTGTTTAGAGGAATCAGCCGCCCAGACCTCTTTTCTTTTCTTATCTTTGTTTGATGACTGTTTCTGTCGTCCTTCTCTTTTGTCGAACCTTTTCCCGTCCGACTGTTTTATCGTACACAGATCAGTCGCCTGTATATAGGCTTCTGCTTCAATCAAGGCCTCTTGAAGAGTCGCCACCCTTTTTCGAACCAAATCAAATTTGAAGGTAGACCCGTCTTTGAGACCTCTAAAAAAGTCGGTATAAGCTACCTCATCCGGTAACCCTTGAATCTGTATTCTCATCAGGTTAAACCGCCTGATGTAAGAACGAAGCCCCTCCTTCTCGCCCTGCTGAATTGTTCCCAAATCAAGGGTCGTTTTCTTCGCAGGGATGTTCATGGCGAAGTTGGAGGCAAATAAGTAAGCAAGCGTCCTGAAGCTATTTACACAACCAGTCGGCAGGTTGCCGAACCATTGCTGTGCGATTCCTTTGAGAGTCGCTGGGAAACACTTGCACTAGGTGGGATCATCCAACCCTTGAAGGTACATCAGGTTGGTGAATGCCATCAGATGGTCTTCTGGGTTAGTAGTGCCGTCATAGGCGCCTACTAGTACATTTTTCACTTTGGCCGGCTGAGCGGCTTCAATAATTTCCTTGGAGAAGGCCGACGGCTGTTCACCAAGTCTAAGCAACCGTAGCTGCCAGTCCATAGGTTGGACGTTTTTTGCTGTAGGTCCACCAAAATGGAGGTGGCTGCATAAAATACTGTTGTTGCGGCACAAATGGTAAGTTTGGTACCGCCTGGGCACTATGAAAGCCGGATTGACGGGAGGTGCCGCCTGACTGACTCTCATGGTACGACTGAGTATGCCTCATCGAGGCATTTCGCAAACTGTCTTGAAAGTCTGAGGTAGAAGCCGACTCTGACAATCGGTCACTCTTCTTCTGCTCTAGCAGTAGCCGAGCATCTGTGAATGTTTGCTTTGACCGTCCGCCTGAATATGACGAACCGGTTTCCTATTTCCTGTAGGATAACGGAATTTTGTGAAATCAAGGGCAGGTGGCTCCCGCTTCCTAGATTTAGGATGAGGAGTCGCCTCTCGCCCTTGAACTGGCTTTCTCTTCAGTGAAGTGGAGAGTTTCTTGGCCGACTGCTCCTTGACTGAAGCAGGCGGTTTCTTGTTGATCAACTCTTGAATCTCTCCCTTGAAGTTCCTCATGAAGGTCATGAGTTCGTTCCTTGTGATGGGAGCAGACCCATCAGTCGGCTGTTGCCGAAAAGGCGGTGCGCCTGCTGGCTCGCTTCCTGTTTGAAGATGCTCCGTTCCCTCCTTTCGGTATGCACTGGTACGTTCAGGCCCTTAGGGTCCCGTCTGGAGCTGTATGAGTTTCAACTTCAAATTCACTTTCGGTGTCATGGTCCGATGAACTTGAGGGTCGTTTAGGACGCTCTCTTCAGAGTCGGTACAGACTTGGATGCCATCTCTGAATGTACTCTCCCCACAGACGGCGCCAAATGTTTCGGGGTTTTCTGATGTCCTGCGGGAGAGTTACAATTCCGAGACTGGAACCGGACGCCTGTACCTGCAAAATAACGGAGACTCCTGTGAGCTCCGCCTCCAACGGTCAAGTTAGTACCTGATTAAGGAGTAATTAATGCGGAAAT